>NC_060139.1:523161878-523464909 GCF_021461385.2 Schistocerca piceifrons | reverse complement strand
TTGTATTACTCTGTTAAGCCAGTTTTACTAATGATTTATTTTTCTTGTTGCTGTACATTGGCTTATATTAGTTGTAATATTGCATTTGCTTTGCTAATTTAGATATACTGGTGCTTGCTTTGCCAATTTGTATTTTTTTGTTATTGCTGTTTGTGTTAATTGTTTTGTACTGCTGCATTGCCTTGTCACTTAGTTTAGCATCTGAACTCAGTAGATTTAAGTTAGCTTAAGAGTGGGTAGACTATGTAAGAGAGTGAGTTGTGAGGAATTGGAAGAAATGCATTGACAAGGTATTAAAAAAAAGTGAAATAAGAGGAAACATCTATGAAATGAAGTTTTGGGTTGGACTGCAGTACCAACCACACTGAAACCAAACCCTGACCTGTACTTTGTGTTATTCTACTCTGTGTCTGTGTACCTTGTGTATTTGTGTTCTTCCTGTCTTTATGTGTTTATCTGATAAGACTTATGTTGTAGAATCTTTCTAATACTCAGCTACATTCACTATGATGAGGAATACTGTTATCCTCAAACATAATTTGCATTTATGTTATGTTCTTTGTAAAGATGTTTAGACATTACATATTCTGTTTTGTTTTAATACTCGCGTGTGCAGTTGATGTTTCGAAAGTTATTCGGACCTTTTATGTATTTACTTATGTCATAATTCCTGTAACACTGATTTATATGTTTATTTCTATTATATTAACAGAATCTTCCGTCGGTTCTTGGTAGAACAACATTATAATAATAAATGAAAAGCACCAGCAAACTGGTGCTTTTCATTCATTATTTATTTCTATTCCTTTGTAAAGCCCGTATTACTACAAATGTTATCTGTATTGTTATGTTCTTTAATGACGTATTTTGTACCTTTGTAATTGTATTCTTATGTTGCAAATTTATAATTGTATAGACACCAGTTCTTCAAATTAAGTTACATTTCACTGCGCAAGTTTCTGTTGCTCATAGTATATGCACAATAGATGAGAAGCTGGGACTGTTAGTATTTGCAAGTGTGTTGATAATTCAGCAAGGGACTGGTTAACAGCATTGCTGGTTCTAAGGACAATTCCAAAAACTTTGTGAGTGCACAAGTGGTGGTTTATGGACTTGCTATATTATCCGCAAGACTCTTCGATGGTGATTGTGCACCTGCACAGTCGCAACAGATGGCTGCTGGCTGTCTCTACAAGGACTACAGTGGGTCTGCACCTTTGATGGCCCACCAATACCATTATCTCTACAAGGACTGCAGTGAGTCTGCACCTGTGGTGGTCTAACAATACCGTAATCTCTACCAGGACTACAGTGGGTCTGCCCTGTGATGACCTACCTACCAATATTCTTCAAACCTTCGACTGACTCTGCTGTAGGTTTGCTCTGTTGGGGACCATTACCTGTCTGCATGTCAAGAGTCAGCATTATCGTTCTATTGGAAGGACAACACTACGTCTTCAAGACTGCATGGAAATCCACTACTTCCATGTGCATTTTCTTTTACTGCTCAGACTTTATACATAAAATTGTAATTAATACTGTGATCAATGATCAGGACTGTCTTTATGGACTGTGAGAAAAATCTTTGCTTTCGATCAACAGTGTATCAATAAGTGTGTGCATTGGATATCTTTGTTATTGAGAGTATGAAAAATTTCTTCAAATCTGTATTGGCCACTGCCCAAAACAATTTGTAAAATTTTTTGTGGGGAGCATAGGGGCTATGTAAGTAGGCTGCTTAGGTTTTTATGTTGGTAACGCCACGTAGCGCTCGCTCAATATGAAAATCACTGACTGTGCTGAGCGCAGTCTGTGGCTGGTTTGCATTGTTGTTTGCTATTGTAGTGTTGGGCAGCTGGATGTGAACAGCGCGTAGCGTTGCGCAGTTGGAGGTGAGCCGCCAGCAGTGGTGGATGTGGGGAGTGAGATGGCGGAGTTTTGAGAGCAGATGATCTGGACAGAGACAGTAAATTTGTAAGACTGGATGTCATGAATTGATATATATATATATATATATATATATATATATATATATATATATATATATATATATATATATTACGACTTTTGAACACTATTAAGGTAAATACATTATTTGTACTCTATCAAAGTCTTTCATTTGCTAACTATGCCTATCAGTAGTTAGTGCCTCCAGTAGTTAGAATCTTTTATTTAGCTGGCAGTATTGGCGTATTGGCGCTCGCTGTATTGCAGTTGTGCGAGTAACAAAGATTTTTGTGAGGTAAGAATTCATGAAAGGTATAGGTTATTGTTAGTCAGGGCCATTCTTTTGTAGGGATTACAGAAAGTCAGATTGCGTTGCGCTAAAAATATTTTGTGTCAGTTTAGTGAATGTCTGAGTACGTTCAGTTTTGCTCAGCTGTTTGAAAACCAAATAACGTAAGATGTTTATCAGCACTGTAATTCATTAATTTTTCTAAGGGGACGTTACAAGGGAAATACGGCGCGACCAATGCGGCTCACCAAAAGCACCGAGCACCTCCAGTCGGTCGATTCAACTGCCTCCCCAAACCAGCCACTATACAGCCTTAATTCGGTGTGCGACTGTCCACTGGCGAGACAGCGTGGTCTCGTTCCCAGGCAACGGCCAAAGCAAGACTATAGATACCGTTATTCGATGAGCGCGAAAGAAGACTGGTGTGCGCACATCATTAATTTTTTTTTGATCAGCCGGCTGACCGGGTGGATGCAGGATGCAGCCCGCCATGAATTCCTCCTCTCTTCCGCCAAACTCTTGATCTCAGAGTAGCACTTGCAACCATCGTCCTCAGTTATTTGCTAGATGTATTCCCATCTCTGACTTCCTCTACAGTTCCCTCTAGTACCATGGGAGTTATTCCATGATTCCTTAACAAATGTCCTACCATCCTAATCTTTCTCCTTGTTATTATTTTCCATATATTCCTTTGCTCGCCGATTCTGCGGAGAATTTCATTATTGCTTGTTATCAGTTACCCTAATATTTGACGTTCTTCTGTAGCACAATATCTCAAACGCTTCGATTCTCTTCTGCTGCGGGTTTACCACAGTCCACGCTTCATTACCATATAATGCTGTGTTCCAAACTCACATTTTCAGAAATTTCTTCCTCAAATTAATGCCTATGTTTAATACCAGTAGACTTCTATTGGCCAGAAATGCCCTTTCTGCCAGTGCTAGTCTGCTTTTTATGTCCTCCTTGGTCCATCCGTCATGAGTTATTTTGCTGCCTAGGTAGCGGAATTCCTGAACTTCGTCTACTTCGTGATCATCAGTTCTCATGTTACGTTTCTCGCTGTTTTCATTTCTGCTACGTCTCATTGCTTTTTTCTTCCTTCGACTTACTAGTCGGTCCATATTTTGTCTCATTGTATTGTTCATTCCATTCAACAGAACCTGTAATTCTTCTTCACTTTCATTGACCACAGCAAAGCTACCAGCAAATCTTATCACTGAAACATTTTAGCCTTGAACTTTAATACCACTCTTGAACCTTTCCTTTATTTCCGTCATTGCGTTTTCGATGAACTGAACAGCCTCCCTAATCCGAGCACTTCGTTCTTGGTCTTCTAATCTTATTGTCCTCTCTAAGTTGTTCTCTTTCCTTATAGGTTACTCCATCTTGTTCCATTTCACATTGTCAATCGCTTTTTCCAGATCGACAAAACCAAGGGCGTATTTTGATTTTCCTCAGTCTTGCTTCCATTATCAAGGGAAAAAATTGCACTGCCTCTGGAGCGTTTATCTTTCCTAAAGGCAAACCCATCTTCATCAAACAGATCCTCAATTTTCTTTTCCATTCTTCTCTATATAATTGTGATCGGCAGCTCTGATGCATGAGGTGTTTAGCAGACTGTCCGTCTTCCGCACCTACAGTATCTGCCCTTGCTATCTTCGGAATTGTGTGGATGATATTTTACTGGAAGTCTGACGGTACGTCGCCAGTCTCATAGATTCTGAACACCAAGTTGAATAGACGTTTGGTAGCCATTTCTCCCAGTAATTTTAAAAATTCCGATGGAATGTTGTTTATCCCATCGGTTTTATTTAATCCTAAATCTTTCCGAGCTCCTTGAAATTCTGAGTCGAATACTGGATCTCCTATGTCTCCCTTACTGATTCGAATTTCTTCTTCTATGAAATCATTAGACAAGCCTTTCCCTTCACCGAAGCCTTCATTGTAGTCTTACAACCTATCCGCTCACTTCTCTGCTGTCAACAATTGTATTCTCATCGTACTCTAAATGTTACCGCCCTTACATCTCTGCTTCCTGAGTCAGTCTTCGCGACAACAATTCTTTTTTGGTTGGTTCAAATGGTTCAAATGGCTCTGAGCACTATGGGACTTAACATCTACGGTCATCAGTCCCCTAGAACTTAGAACTACTTAAACTTAACTAACCTAAGGACATCACACAACACCCAGGCATCACGAGGCAGAGAAAATCCCTGACCCCGCCGGGAATCGAATCCGGGAACCCGGGCGTGGGAAGCGAGAACGCTACCGCACGACCACGAGCTGCGGACTTTTTTTTTTTTTTTGGTTGCTTCACATTTTTCTGCAGCCATTTCGTCTTGGCTGCCCCGCAGCGTCTGTTTGTGATTTGTGTAGCTTTATTCGTATATTTCACTAAACATTTTTATACTTATTTCTCTTGTCTATTTACTCTCAGTTACCTCCCTTATACCTATGTCTAACTGTCCAAATATTTGTGATTGTGCTTTTCAGAAATGTTCTCTCCAACTGAACTGCCTGCTTGTCGCAGTATCTACACCCTTAGCGAACTTCAAACGCGTGTCATCGTTCTTCATAATTCCAGTACCCAAGTACCTTCGACACTTATTTTTCCATACTATTCTCTTACACTTCAGGTTGCTCTTCATCATTACTAATTATGATCGGAATCTATATCTGCTCACAGGTACGTTTTAAAATCCAGTGTCTGATATAGGAATCTCTGTCTGACCCTAATTAATCCATCTGTAATCTTTCCGTGTTTCTGGGCGTTTTGCAAGGGTACCTCGTCTTCTTGATTCTTGAAGAGAATATTCACTACTAGCATCTAAAATTTATTACGGAAGTCGATTAGTCTTTCTTCTCTCTCATTAATACTGAAAAACCCATATTCCCCATAACCCTTTATTCTATTGCTTCCCCTGCAACCACATTCCAATCCCCCACGATTATCATATTTTCAATCGGCCTTTACATTCTCTATTCCACGTTCAGTATGCCGACATACTTTCTCTGTTTCTTCATCTTCTGCTTGCGGCGCCGAAATTTATACCTGAACTGCCGTTGTTGGCATAGGTTTGGTGACGAATCCGTTGAGACAAACCCCACCACTAAACTTTTCACAATAGCTCAGTATAAGCCCGACTTTCCTATTCATATGAAATCCTACTACCGTTATACCATTTTCCGGAGCTGCTGATATTAGCCTTTATTCGTCTGACCACAAGTCATTTTCTTCTTTCCATTCACTTCACTGACCTCCGCTATATCTAGACAGAGCCTTCGCATTTTCCTTTCCACGTATTCTGGCTTTCCTACTACGTTCAGACTTCGACTCGTAGAATATTATCTCTCCGTTGATTATTCCGACTTTCTTTCACGGTCTCCTCCCCTTTGGTACTCCCCTCTTGGACATCCTGTCGAGAGATCATCACCTTTGAGTTACAGGCCACGTGTTCTGTGGAAACACGTAATACTTGTTTAATGCAATGTTTTCCACTGTCTTCTCCTCATGCCGCCGACGCAGATTCCACTGCCTTTTTGGGGCAGTTACCTACTCCAAGGGCAACATGGTGCCCTGAAACTCTATCCGCTCCTTCTCCGTCTTTAACTTGGCCAGTGGTAGAGTGGGGATGACTCCTTATGCCGGAAGTTTTCGATCGCCGTTGGTGACGATCTTTATTCAACATTTAAGCAGTTTTTGCGTTCGATCAGGGAACCATGATGCTTTGATTACCAATAGACGCTACCCCTAGACCAAGGGTTCACTTTACTACATGTTGGAGGACGCTTTACTTTCGTTTCTTTCTTATTAAAGAAGCTATCTCTTGACAGCCGCATCTCCAGAGGAGATTTTGCATTCTTGGGGCCATTCTGTCCCTTATGGCAGCCCGCTGTTGGAGCAACACTATAACTGAAGGGTTCGGCAACGACAAACGGCATTTTGAGATCGATGCCATGGTCCCATATCCGGAGGTCAGGTGAAGAAAAGTTAAATGTTATCAAGGGTCGGTGGTTTGTTGACTCTGGCAATGCCCTGTACGTCGTATTGGCGACTGAAGGCGACATTCTACGGAAATACATCTATCTGCTCAGACAGCAAACTGATATATTTCTCCGTACCTGGAATTATAGCCCTGTTTCAGTTCCAGGTGACGGCAACAAATCTGCCCTAGAAGCAAAGGGGTAGATTCCGCACCTCAGCATCCCATAACGCAATCGCTTTGGGCCCACCTGAGCTGACGAAAACTGAGTACTGCAGAGACCGCTCGGGGGCAGGATGGACGTAGGCTTCGTGTACCATGCCACAGTAAAACCAAAGAAGAGGAGGCTTCACCTCCATTCCTGCGGAGGGATGTTGAATCCCACTTAGCTACAACTGTCACAAAGTCTACCTTTCTGATAGTTGCGCGTCAATGTGCTTACTTCGAGGCGAGTCCAAGACCAGCGAGGACTTCAGTGGTTGTCTGGTTGTCCAGAGATCCGGCAGTAGCAACTACACTATTTCGCCACACCTTGTCACGTGTGCCAATCGTGCCCAATGATGACAAATCCATACTTGCGGAGCTCACGTTAGTGGCAGTCGTAAGAGAGCTGCCTCCAGTCTGGACAGAGAAAACCACCGACGTGGGAGTGACGTGGTGACTCACGTTCTCTTGGATAAGTGGTTACTTCAAGAAGTACCATTGAATTATGGAACTTAGTTCTCAGCCTGGAGAGACTGGGAAATTCTTAATCAGAAATGGATGTACGTTCGTGAGAGTGCCACGGAAAACAAACGTTCATGTAGTTGTACTGATTGCTTATGTGTAGAAGTATTGCAGAAAGTATACGACAGCAATATTGAATCAAAACTTGAAATTCTCTATTTTGGTATAATTTGTGATGTAACTAATCATGTATTTCTGTGATTATTTGTGAACTATGAGTATGTACATACACAAGCAAATTATTTGTTACATCATAAGCTGTACCAAAATGGAACATTTGAATACTTCGGTTAAATATTGAAGTTATGGGTGGCTGGTTGATTTGGGCGGGGGACCAAACAGCGAGTTCATCGGTATCGTTGGATTAGGGAAGAATGGGGAAGGAAGTCGGCCTTGTCCTTTGAAAGGACCCATCCCGGCATTTGCCTGAAGTGATTTAGGGAAACAACGGAAAAACCTAAATCAGAATGGCTGGACGTGGGTTTGAACCGTCGTCCTCCCGAACGCGAGTCCAGTGTGCTAACCACTGCGCTACCTCGTTCGGTTAGAAGTTATGGAATACGCAGTTAGATACGTGTTTTGTGGTGCAAGGATGGCCGTATCAACTGTCAAATTAAAAAGAAGTACAGGAGTGTTTTACATAATGCATTTCCTAACCTTCACTAAGGCTATAAAACATCACGTACGCAAAATATTTATGAGCTTGTCTCTTTTAATTTGAACTACTTATTGAAGATGGGATTTAACTGTAATGTGTAAACGAAGTTGATAATCATGTAAATCTGGCCTGACCCCGCTGAATGATGTGTGGTATTTTCTCAGGAAGGCGCAGTTGCATAGTCCCTCCAGTCGTGGAGAGGCTTGCGGCTTGAACGTTCTTTCTGCTACGCCAAGGAACTACGTGGGACAAGATGCGATGGAGACATACTTGAAACAGTTCGACGCAATATACACACCGCTGAACTCTTCTGGTGTCAGCGAAATAGCATCGTCAGCCATCAGCCACGTCTCTATATATTTCCGATGCATGATCTTCGCTTTACCTGCTCATAATGAGTATTGGAATTATTGTATCTTTGCGTCATGATGATCCTCTATTTCAGCTGGTACCCTGAAAAAAAACTTTGCATTGATATTGATAGACAAGTCCTCTTGGTTCATATGCAGGGTGTTCCATTTGTGCTGGCCGCCTCGAGTCGATTTTTGTCCAAAAGGAAAACAATAAGTACATCAGGCAAATATTGTTCAGCTAGCAGTGGGGCATTAGCCAGCGTGACTGCCTTTCTTGTATATACGTACTTTATGAAAATGTGAATAGCAGTAAATATTTTTAAATAACACCATATACTTTTTATCTGGTAATGCACATCCTCTCCTCTAGCTCTGCTCGAAAAAGTGTCACATTTTACCATTCAAGAAAAGATTACGTAATAAATACTTAGCACGAACACCGGATAGGCAAAATAATGTGAACGCCTGTACTTACTTATGAATGGATTATTAATACGGGGCTGGACCCCATTTGTTCGTAATACAGCTGCGATTCTTCTTGGAATACTGGCATATAATGATTGTATAGTCTCCAGTGGAATATAAGACTACTCTTCTACCTCCTGCAGTGACGAGGGAGGTGGAAATCTGCTCCTGAGTCTGCGCTTCAATACCGCCCACAAGCTTTCGATAATGTTCAAGTCCGGGGACTGTGCTGGCTAGAGAAGACGCTGCAGTTAAGTTGCATGCTCCTCACACCACGATTGTACTGTCCTCGCTGTGTGAATAGGTGCATTGTTGTCCCGAAATGTGGCATCAGTGTTGGGGAACGACATTTGAATTATGGGTTGCACCTGATCACCTAAAATGTTCACATAATTGTTTCTGTAACACGGCCTTTGGGAATAGTGATGGGACGATGCTTAACCGTTGGAATCAGACAATCAGGATTGTAGGCTTCTTTTGATGTTCTCCAGACGTAAACCCAGCCATAAGTTGGAAATAACAAAAACGTTGACTCTTCGGACCATATGACGTGCATCCACTGAACAGCCGTCCAGGATTTATGCTCCTGACACCATCTTTTACTGTTCTTTGCGTTGGTTGTCGTCGCTGATGGTTTCGGTATAGCAGCTCTTCCATGAATATTCGCTTTATGGAGTTCTCGGTGGACAGTGTCGATAGATACGGGGTCACATAGATGGCTTTTGAGCTCTACAGTTACTTTAGCTGCCCTAGTTTTGTGTTGTTTTGATCTCTGTCACTTGGTTTTGATTTGGGCCCACTATTACTTTTACACAATGATGTCTTCCCACGTTTTGTGTAGGCTGTCGTGACTATTGCAACTGTTGCTCTTGAATCATTCTATAAGTTGTCTGTCTTGGTTACTGATGATCCAGCTAATCGGACCCCCCACAATCTACCCTCTTTGGAATTCTGTTAGGTCTTTCGCTGCACCTCGACCTCGGCCTCTGAATGCAAATACGAAATGTGCACTACTCGTAAACAACCTGCACTGATGCCCAGTCCGCAGTGAACATGCACAGTCCAGCGCGACACGTGCCTTACCTGCGTTGCTGACGGTGAAACAAAACCATCCCATTACTGCCACTGTGCCGGCCGGGGTGGCCGAGCGGTTCTAGGCGCTACAGTCTGGAACTGCCTGACCGCTACGGTCGCAGGTTCGACTCCGGCCTCGGACATGGGTGTGTGTGATGTCCTTAGGTTATTTAGGTTTAAGTAGTTCTAAGTTCTAGGGGACTGATGACCTCAGAAGTTAGGTCCCATAGTGCTCAAAGCCATTTTTTTGAACTGCCACTGTTCACATTGTTTTGCCTGTCCCCTGTAATTGACTTGGGCTGTCCTATACTAGCAGAGACAGTGTAGTTACCTGGGGTAACGTAACATGCCCACTTACTAGAGCTGGTAGTAAACAACAGGAAAGAAAAGGTAAATGCACACCGATCGTTTATTCAACCGTTTTCAGCTGAAGATACAATGTACACCAACGAAGAAATGGTAGAGATACTGCTCGTCTATGGATATTGTAAGTTATCGGAACAGTGATTGCTATAATCGTTTGCAACAGTGATAAGACTGTTTATTTCTGTTCACTTTTAGTGAAAATATAGACTTGCTATAGAGGTCGCGTATCGTAGCATGATCGTAAAGTGAGTATCGCAGGCCAGCTGAAGGTGATGTGTTAGTTATTCCACAGCTTCAGTCACGGTGGGGACTTTCAACTGACAGCGGCACGCGCGCTTTAATGTGGCCGGTGCTGCTGCCGCGGCGCAGTGTGGGTAAGCCATCGCCGGCCTAATGAGGGGCTAGCCCAGCCTCCAGTGGCTGCCCCTGGCTGGCGGCCACTTTGCCGCCGACGTGGCCGGCGGCCGCTGACTGCCGCTCGCTGACGGCTGACGGACAGCTGGCGTGGCGCGGCCGCGCACAAAGAGCCGCATTTACATGGCGGCCAGGCCCCTTCCCACAAAAAGAAACTGCGGTAGCGAGGGGAGCCTGTTCCCGGCAGGCGAACGCCACATGAGAAGGTGCCGCCGTGAATTCTGAGGACCGTCTCCGTTTCCTCACCATCCCCTGCTAGTGGCTATGTGTCTTTCGGTTGGTTGAAAAATGAAGATATTTTGAGCGAAGTCAATCGTACATGCACAAGATCTTACCTTAGCTGCTGAAAGAAAAGGATTTGACAATATCAAAGGATTTAATATTTCGGAGCAGGTCCACTTTCAGGCGATATTCAATTTTAGGTTTTTTACTTCCACACGAGGCAAGCGAATTGTAAAATGAAATTAAACAATGACGCAGAGTTGTTGTACTGTGTTGTTTTGCGCCATTATATGAGCATCACCCCTACGTTTAGCCATACCTGTTTTTGATCTGGCATCCTGTGACGCTCTTTGTTGTCTGTCTCTAGCAAACGTGTCCTATCTGGGGCAGTTCCCCCAACTGAACGTGTTGTCTAGCTGGAATTTAACTGCCAAATATACGTCGGAGAGCACTTGCAGCTGACGAGGAAATGTATTGTAACACCTCACCCGTCACTTATCTGGTTTTGCTGTGTGTTCACCCCAGCTAATTGACTAACGGATCAACAGAGAGTGCAAAACTGCTGCAATATCAGATAACGCAAAGAAAGTAATAAGGCCCTGTGACTCCTGATTGAACTGCGGTGGCAGTTTTGACATTAATTCATTCAGAATAGATCCCTTTTAATTAAAAAGGGGTGCACATTGATGTTATATTCAGATATGGAACACCAGATGCAAATGTCGAACATATAATTAATTAAGAAAGTGACTTGGAATTTCAACTACTTGATTGAAAACGCATGCAGTCGATTAGCACAAATTTATTTTAACTCACGACCTTCAATCATCACATTACATGACTCTCCCAACAGGCAGTGGGAATAAATTGCGTTTACGTGGAGTAAAGTGCGATAAATCAAAATTAATTCCTATCGATTGACCCAGATGTAATGCCAAGTGCGAGAAGAATTCAACAACACACGGCCCATGCAACTCTCATGGAAACTTTGCCGACGTGATCCAACAAATTAATCAGTGGCCCAACAGAAGCCGGACAGGCGCAATATCACCGAATTCAGGGTGGCGGGGCGTCGTCGTTGTGCGGACGTCGGCCTGCCTTGTGGTGCTGCAAGGCTGTGCTCGTCTATTCTCTCCTAGCTATCTTGCTCAGTACGTAGCTGAACGAAAACTTTCTATCTCCAAGCCCAATCGTTCCGTTTGCTAAGTCCTAAACTGCAGAGGTGCTCACTCTCTCTCAGGCAAGCTGAGTAAAGAACGCCACGTCCGCACTCTAGGCAAGCTGGGAACGGAACACCTCTATGGAGACTTCTGCCAGTTCGCTCTTCGTCTCGGTTTTCTCTCCAGCAAAATCACTTACGCCAATTGCAGCGCAAGTCGCGTTAATTATGCGTCGCTTCCCAGCGCCGACCAATGCCTGCTCTGGGAAGTTAACAAATTCCCAAAAAAATTACCTGCATTTCAACACCAGTTTTTCCGAAATGCTGACTCCCAGGAGAGTATTTCAAGTTCTTTGGTCCTACGTTCTTATCGGAGGCTGACGTATTTCATTCTGTTGCTCTTCACCTGATTTACTTCAGACTCTGCGGACTGTGAATTCAGCGTGAAGTTGCTATAGTCACGAACATGCATATTTCGGCCTCTGTTGACCGCTCCACCAGAACTTTGAGCGGCTTTCTCGCATGTTTCACTGAAAGCGGGACGACGAACATTTATCAACAGGCGTACAAGTTCTCCGTCTGCTTTCTGGTACAACAGCATGGGGTCAACCACCCCCTCACTGTCACTCATCTTAAGACAGGTGAAGGCCGCGCCCCGTTACCGCTTTCTCAGTGTTTGAGCCACCCTAAGCTGCCTATTGTCCTTTTCCTTTGCCACTCCCCAGCCGCGCACCGCCACCCGGCGGTGGTCAACTCTGAATACTTCCCTGGGATAAGCTATCCTCCAGTAAATCGACGCATTTCCACAAAGTTTTCACGTCGCGTGAATTACTTTAAAACCACCACCCACCTTAATGATTCCAATACGTCCATACTATACCCTCTACAAGATGCATTGTGCCTTGTCAGTCATTTTTGTTCAGCTCTACTGTTCGCTTACTGTGAGTTTGGTGATTTTTAATGACTTCATGTAAGGTGTGTACTTCTTGTCATCTAGCAGCATGTGCAAATAAATCATATATGCTTACTCTACTGTTAACAACCACTGTTCAGGCAACTGGAGCATTGCATTCGATTACACTGCAAAATCTGTCAAATCCATAGAAGTGTTCCTATATGCATTCGTACTTTTAAAACCTAAATAATAAATGTCTGTATCTACCTGATGATGTGTCAGAGGAAAAAGTGGGACTTGGTGTGGAAAACATACGACATAGGGGATCCAGAATTAGAGGCAAACAAAGCTTTGGAAGACTTGTGATCAGTTATGGCAGAAATAAAATTTCCTTTAGAATTTGTAAAGTCGTTGGGGGAAGCACCAATCAAACAACTGTTCAAGTTGGTTTCTAGAATCTATCTGTCTGAACACAGGCCACTAGATTGCAGAAATATAACATTCACACAGTTACAAAGACAGCATGGCAGATACGTGTGAGAACTATTGAACAATCAGCTTAACGAATTATGCATCCAAGGATCTAACAAGGATAATGTACAGAATAATGGAAAGCAAAACCGCAGAAGTGTTAGATGACTCTCATTTTGACGTTAGGAAAGGTTAAAACAAAAGAGTAGCATGACTGATGTTCCGTTTAATAACTGAAACAATACGTAAGAAAATTCAAGACACGGTCTACCTACAAAACTGTTCGACAATGTAAAACGGCTTAAGGTCTTCGAAATTATCAGCAAAATACCTGTAAACTACAGGACAAGACTTGTAGCATACAATACGTACTATAACTAATAAGGAAAAATAAAAATGTTAACACCAGGAATGAAGCGCCCGAATTAGAAATGCAACAATACCAGGATGTAGTCTTTCGTCCTTATTGTTCAGCCTGTACATCAAAGAAGCAATCTCAGAAATACAAGTAAGTTTAGGAGTCAGATTAAGGTTCCGTGTAAAACAACATCAATGACAAGATTCGGTGATGACATTTTTATTCTCAGTGAATGTCAAGAAAAGTTACAAGAACTGGTAAATGAAATACACAGTTTGGTCTGCACACATCATGCAGCGAGAGTAAATAGAAGAAAATAAAAGTAATTGGGAATACCAGGAAATGAGGAGTAGAAAATACGAGATTAGTGACAGCTGTAGGACTGTGATTGGTTTACTCTGCATAGTGGCTAGATCTCGGTCAAGGTAGAAATCAAGATCATCCCTTAGCCTCCCCTCCTCCATACCCTGTGCTCTAGGCCAATTGAGAGTGATAAAAATGGTCACAACCTGCTGGCTTAAGCTGCATCGTTGCCAGATTTAGCCACGATTGTGGCTCAAATTTATCGTTGTTATTAGTCGCCTATCACTTTCAGCTTTACCTTATGTATGTTACCATTATAATTTATTACATAAATATGATTTGTGACCCAGAAGCGGCTATTCCGCTAAAATTTTTACTTCTTCCTAATTTAAAAATTGTGGGAAATTAAAAGAAATCCAACATTTTTTTGTGTTTTAAAACACTGTTCCACAAACAAGACCGTCAGACATGAAGCAGAGACTTCAGGATGGAAACCGGCTGGAAATTCAAAAATACCTTATAGTTTCCTCGAACGTCAATTACTGTTGCATTATCGTCTTGTGAACATAGTCCCCAAGTAAAAAATGGCTGCTATTCCATTACCAAACTGCATATGCACACAAACAGTACGTAACGAATAATGTACACGATTGCCATGGAAGAAATACACTACGGTCGCACAGAAAACATCACTAAGTTTCGGTGGTAGCCCCTAGTTCCTTGTTTAATAATTACAACAAGTATTTTTTACACAGCTGCTCTGTAACACTAGATATGGTAGTAAGAAGTGGACCAGTGACGATACCTTTATTAATAACAATTACACTGGCCAACGAGCGTAACTCCCAGACCACAGCCATCATCATTGACAGTCTTCTAACTGATGCCAGAACATCAGTAGCTAGCAGTGACGGCCCTAAACGCCTCTGCAGACGCAAGACACTGTGCCCCATCTCCCTGCTCCCAGTGCAGAATCCCGTAGTGTATCACTGAGCACCCACCCTCTGCAGACAGCTTCAACTGCCGCTTGTGGTCAGATGTGTCTAGGTAAGCTTCGTTCAACATCTCCGCGCTAGATTCCAGCACAATGAGGAGAGATATTTTGAGATGACTTTCTATTTACGATACTTATTCCAACACTGTACATAGGCTACATACAGTGATAAGCTCTGCAGTGGACGTACTTTAGTAAGGTTTAGATATGTGCTATTGTTTGCCTCCTATGTACTGTAAAATAATTTCCTTTGAGAAAGTCTGTCTACACCATTTATTCGACCCACGCACTATTTAATTTGGTGTATAAAGCATCTGTCATTGCTGTGTTATCTGTATTTGAAAAAGAAGTATACAGATGTTGATGGAAAAGTTGTTAAGTCCATTATATACATTTAACTCCAAAGCTGCAAAAAGTCTCTCTTTTTAACTAGTTGTAAGTTGGAGTCACTAGCAGATATGCGCACAGGATTTTGAACCGTATGGCTGATACATAGGTCTACCTGAGAGTTGTTTAGACGTACATGTAAACAATTCCTGGGCTGGTGTCTCAACTCTGCGTTATAAATGCTGTTGAATAGGTTTTAAGTGTGTCGTAATATTCTAAGTGATTCATATCACGATGTAACTTCACCTTTGCGTTAGACAGAAAGCCATCCCATATCACAATGAGAAAAATAAACCGCTAAAAACTGCATTGATATTTTACGGAACGACACTATCGATTTAACTCTCCACCTCTAGCTAATCCACACCTGCGCTCTGTATACCATTTACAATACATAACATTGTGTATATGAGCTTTGCACATTTGATGGTATGGCCTTTACGAAGATTGTTCTGTAATTCAGATGTTTCCTCTTTTCTTAAGTTTCTTTGCAACGCCTGGAGAGCGCTACACTGTAAGTAAAACTTACGTTTATTGTATTTTGCGTGTTTGCTGACCACTTCTGTTCCTGTCCAGCTTCCCTATGATGACGACTGCAGCACCACCTTTGTGTACAAAGTAGTACACAACAATGCACACTAGCTTTTATTGTTCTGTGTCACAGTAATACCACATTTTATTACCGGAATACTTAAAATATCACGATACAATGTTCGGTGTGGAGTACTGCATTCATTTACCCTCTGTCCATGATTGATTTGCGTAGAAAGTAAATTATAAGCATTTCTTGCATGACTGCCTTGATCCATTCTTTTTCCGCTAGCAGTTTAAAGTCTACCCTCATGGTCGCTATTTTCGCCATATGTTCCCTTGCAGCTACTGACCCCTTATAGTTGCTCATAGTCAACAGCGTGATCAATATTTTGCATAGACTACCTGATCGATAGTATGTGGACTACTAACAAACATGGGTACAGGGTGTGTGTAATAGTCAAATTACAGAACATATCCAACTCCAACAGAATGAATTACTGTTTGTAAATCTCTGTATCAAGTCTAAGATCTCATTGCAGTCATTCTGCCAGATGTGTATGGACGCAAAAAGTATGTTACCCACAAGAAACACTCTCTGAAGGTCAGTACTAAGTAGCCAGTAATAGGAAACACCTCTCTTGTAGCAAATGACACTGGAGTTTGTCGTTTAGCATCTCTGTAGCATTCACATGCCGCTCTGCGTTGAATCTTGTCTCTCTCTTTTATTAATCAAATGTTGCAAGTATCCTGATTCGGTCAAACAAGTGTTTTGTAAGGTGCTCTTTTCTTGGATCCTAAGCCAAGCTGCTTCTTACAGCACTGTAAAAGACCCCTCCCCTTCCCCTTAATTCGTTGAATGTAAGCACATTCCATAACCCCTAGCGATACCTGGCAAATGTCTTTGCTTCCCATGTTAAATATAACTTGATTATATGAAATAACTTCTCATCCATCCAGAAACACAGCCTAGTGGCTGCCACTAAGTTACCCATAAATGACAACACATCCTTCATTGACTTGGCCGAAAAGGGTTAATCAAGCTGTCGGCAGCTGTATTTAATGAGGAAGTGGCCAAACTGATTGAGCATATATCTCTGTGTTATCCATTATACAGTTTTTATGTAAGATAGTCGGGTATTTAAACTGCAAAACTTCCAACTCCAGCCTCGAGCCTATGGAATGATATTTGTAGGAAACCATAGTGGCAGTTTAGTCATCCTTTAAAGAAACTCTTTCCCCAGAGAACCAAAGACTCAGTTTTCGTTCATCTGACCTCGATCAGCCCATTTCCAATTTTTCACATTAACTGGGCGTAAAGGATTAATTTCCTGAATACGGTCCAGCTTAATGCTTCTCTATACATTGGTTCTTTTTCTTAAGATACCTGTAATAATGTTATTTGTTGGAAACCACGTTTAGCAAAAGAATGTGTTATACAGCGTATTTTGCTCTCTCCAGCATAGAATCTGTTATTGTGTATGTTTAATGCAATGTAAACACGCATAATATCCAAAACATCTACTTTTCTCCCATGTCCCCACGTCCAAAGTATCATGTATGTCATACTGGCGGTTCCAGTGATGCACGTCTGCTGCGCCACGCCTGCAGTAACTTCAACTACGAGCGCACTCTGCCACTGCAATATGCAATGGGCAACAGCAGCTGCATCATCGCTGTCTCAGTCGCTGTCTTCGTCAGACTTCACCTTAGTGTGCCTTCAACAGTTCACTCACGCATTAGTAGTGGGCCTCACACTGCACAAGGCTCTTTGTTTCTTGTAACAGCTGAACCTTATTGCTGTTTCCTCTTTTCTTAAGTTTCTTTGCAACGCCTGGAGAGCGCTACACTGTAAGTAAAACTTACGTTTATTGTATTTTGCGTGTTTGCTGACCACTTCTGTTCCTGTCCAGCTTCCCTATGATGACGACTGCAGCACCACCTTTGTGTACAAAGTAGTACACAACGATGCACACTAGCTTTTATTGTTCTGTGTCACAGTAATACCACATTTTATTACCGGAATACTTAAAATAAACTACATACACTGCATTTGCCATTGTATGCATACCGTCGCCCACTACCCCAGTACTGTCAATATGTGATCCAAGTGTATTTTATTCTGATACAGAGCAATTAAGCTACAATATATCACTACATGTGTGCTTAATAGTCGAAATGTTATTTGTTTTGATAAGTAATATAGAAAATCTTCTTCTGGTGCCATCAGAGTTCTATAAACCTACATGTGTGTCATTAGAAGCAATATAAATATACACAGAGCTTACCTAGACGCAAAAACATTTTTGAATGGAGGAAATTTAATGGTGTGCATTTACTAGTGTGTAAGACTTGGTGTCTTTTTTATGTGAAATGAACAGTACATTCAACTCAGCCAACCATATGGAAAATCCAAAGTAAAATCGTAATATAATGCCAACCGACTATTACGGCATTAGCAGGAGGGTGACGCGTGTTTTGAGAAAGTAATATGGACAAGTCAGATTTTGGTAGAATGATCAAATGTTTTTAACTGCCTCACACTGCGATGTTACCATGTCTGTCACTGAGGTCAACGAAAACCCCACCTTCCTCCTTTCCCATTCCCCTAATGTAGGCTAATTGTATGAGTTAAAAATGGTGGAATAGTGAAAGGTGCATTATTCTGTTGGTCACGAGAGCTGGCTCAGCCTACATCACTTGCAGGTATATGTAGAATGGTGGATCAAATTTATTGCCATTATTAATGACCTCTCTCTTTCATGCACGACTATTCAATGTTATCGCTACAATTTTATGATTTATGAATCAAAAATTGCAGGAAAGCTGGATCCGGCTGTGTGGTTTCCAGGTTTAACCCCAATTAGTGTAATTGAAATGAGGGAGGGGGGTAATTTAAAGCGATTTTATACTATTGGTCCGAAAGTTGGGTTTCGCTGCGTGGTTGCCTGATTCACCCCAAAGTAGAAGGTGATGCTGCAGTCGCTTACTTCCACTACTCATCCAGGCATGCTAACAATCAGATTGAACCATCCATATTCTGTACACTGTAAAGAAAGGATCAACATCATGAGGCTTCACTAGCAGAGCTCTGCCGCCTACAGACAGGATTAAAAAAGAAAACGGACTCGCAAAGTGGAATGTGTATATTAATCTATTCCTCACTGTTCATTATTATTATAATGACTATGTGCTTTTCCATGTTCCACAGCAATGGAACAGAAACCAATGCTGCTTGATATATTGGACCATGATACTCAATTGTATACTGACTTCGAGCTTCTGTTGTCTTCAGTGTCACTGCACATTGAGCAGAAGTCAACACATGGCATTTTGGAGCAGGATGAACAATGTTAACTGCAACAGCAGCACCACTCACTGATCGGCAATTACATGGTTCCAGCATACTACAGTTCACAACCGCATATAGTTTGATTGTGAGTGAATCAAAACGTGTAAATACAGGTCCACAAGCAGATAGTGAGTGTGAGGTACTAACTGAATTTGAGAATGGTCAACGTGGTGCTGAAGTCTGGTTTACAGAAAGTGAGTGGGATGAGGTTTGTGGTAAGATGGAGTACGTTGATGCTCAGATGACGACGGAGTACAATCCGTCTCATACAACTCCAGATCTCCGGTACTTTGGCATTATGGTGTCCGTCATCAAGATTTATGGTGAGGCAATGCTCATTGTGACTTCTGGGGAGTTTTCCATTTATTTACATTATTAGAGTGCTATGAACTAGTATGGTCTGTATGATGCAATCTTGACTGAGCAGAGTCGTTGACAACCGTATGTCAAAGCAGTATTCAGTGACTTTGTAAACATCTTGTGTGAGCATAGTGCACCTGCGAGTGACTTCTAACAGTGTATACATTCATATATTCGCGTAGTACCAAGGATATCCTGATGGAATACCTAGACGTATTACTGTTACAATAGCTTTGAATGCAATACAAGGTTCATTTAAGGCATATAAAAACAATTTTTGGGAAATACTGCAGAGGGGAACGTTGTAGAAAAAAGAGGAAGACTACTTTTTCTACAAATGTGAATGAAAATGTGTCACATATATCAAATACATATAAATATTTCTTTAAAAATGTTTTATTTTTCTCATTGCATGCCGTCATTTAATGTGATTTAAGAGTTAATAAAGGCGTGACCATCACTGTAGCTCAGTGAATACGGTAACTGAAGAGGGAGTAGAGTGATCTCATTATTATTCATCCCAAATTGAAGAATCTACAGTGGTTGCATATTTTTGGAAGGGTATTTTTTTTGTAAAAACACCTATAACGCATTGTGAAAAATTTTTACGTGTCTCCTTTTACAATCTGTGCAGCACAGTTTCATAGGAGGAGGTTCATTAATTTGACATTCTCTATCCAAATTAAAATACGTATCACAATAATCGTAAATAGAAATAAACATTTAGCCCCGAAGTACCTGAGGTAACTTGTAAAATCTGTGTGGCCTACCTCACAAAATGGTCATAAACTTTCTAGGAGACTGATAATAGTAGTGTTCAACTTCCAGCACTTTTCAATTTACAAATTTCAAACACCGCCCTGATGCAGATTTTTGTATCTAGCAAGGGACCCCTTGAGTACGAGGTATCAAAAGGCCAGTGATTTTTACGGAATTCAACGTCTCACGTATTTTCTGCCATGCAACTACAATATTGGCTGCTAGTGGCAGTAGGGGGTGAGACTGGAGTTATGCAGTGGTCAACACAGCATGAGGCTATGCTGCGTAGTTGAACTGGTTAGTCAAAGAGTAATTCAAAACGTGCTACAGTACTAGTGGTGTTGATACAGAGCAACAATAAACAAAGCAAACATTGCGTTATGTCTACAAAAACTGTTGCCGGAGTTGGTATTTCGTCAGAAAGGAATCCAAGGAATTCGCAGAGCGAGAAAACAGAGGCAGATGAAATATTAGCGTTTCTGCAATGTGCGTCAGTGGAATGTGTGGTGTCATAAACTCACGACCTTGCGGACAATGTCTACGAGGAGAACAATGATGATGACATGTGCTTAACAAGTGAAAGTGATGTGAAACAAATGTCGAGCCATGTAATTCATCATCCGTGTCGGACAGGGAGCTACATATTCCGTTTCCAATGAAACGTAGAGAGCGCACTCCTTGCCCTAGGAGTGGATACTAAAATCAATTACGTACGGAGAAGATCTCCGAAGTAAAAAAAGACAGTTATGAACAGATTTCGAGTAAGTCCACAGCAAAACAACCGTGTAGTACATAAGAAAAACTACGGATGTTAAAGAGAGGACAAGACGCACTTGTTACATAAACTGATGTTTGCGCATTTGAATGATGCTCTATACAATTTACAGGATGTGCATGACAGTGATCTACTACATTTTGTCCGTCAAATTGAGAGTGACATATATTACAGTCATTTCAAGGGAAGCAGAGCTGTAAGACAAAAGATAACGAAATTTCAAACAAATAGTCAATTTGACGATGCACACAAAACTGCGGAATCGGCTCGAAAATTTGGGGATGAGATAAACAAACCTATCCAGTCAGTCTGTAAGAAATTTCTTTTCAACTCCACCCATTCGGGATTTGATGAGGAAAAGAATACGAAAGGAACGCTGGAAGTCAGAGGTATCAAGACAGTTGTATCAAGATCAAATAACACAATGTCTTAACGCAGTTATACACAATTGAGCCGACTGAATATCTGGATGGTAAATTTGCTGGAAAGTTATTTATTATACTATGAGACGTTGGAGGTGCTCAGCCCCCACGATTCTTTCTCTTCTACGTGATCTTGCAAGGGCTGTAGAGAATATTTACGTAATAGCAAGTAAGAGTGGGAAATAGGGCGTAAGAGAACTACATCTATGGTATGAGCACTACTTTTGGCCAATAGCTACTCAAAATAGCTGGCTTTGGCTTGGTTCCTAGTCTGCGTGTAAAAATCGTTCGCCTTTAGAGCAAACTTACCCTCCAGAAAAGCGTGTGTGTTGTAGTTCATTCCAAATGAACGGCGAAACTTCTCAGGTGGGAACTCACAGCTATCAGTGCCTCAGTATCATTTCATTTCATTACCAATATGGATTCTATATGCACTCCTTAAATGTGGATACGTAGCTCAACGGCCTGCCCAGTTTTTAACTCCCAAGACGTTCGCCTTCGATCTTGAAGATGCAAAACTTTGTGATCATGGTGGAGCACCATTTTTCTAACGGTTTCAGTGGTACAAGTTAATGATTTGTTTTGAGGATTTCTTGATGTCGACGATGCTGATTTTGTGAAGCGTAATACATACATACCATGGAAGGTTCATTTCTGCACCTTCCGTACACTTATTTTATGTCTCCCTCCTGATATATATATGGAGAGTCATTAGCAGCTAATATTTTTACTGTCATAATTGTTGATATACCTGTACACTTAAAAATGATCCTTGCTAAAGACCGAATTTGCCACCTCGAACTCAAGGGGTTCCTTGTGAGCCCACACACAAGTTATAAGCATTAAAAGTCTCCTTTTATTTTTGAAACGATATTTAAAAGCTATGAGACGATTTAATATTTGAATAGTAGCATGTGTAAAGGAAACAAAAAAACCGTAAGGACTAAATGTATTTTAGAGAGACAACAGTGTTAACAGTTAGGCAGGCACAGTATGTCGACCAAAAATAAATAGCTGTTAGGAAAATCCTAAAAGACATGAAGCATTCGTTGACTCGTTTCTTCTAGAAAGAGTTATTTATGAGAGTTTGTGGTAAGTAAACACGAGAGTAGCTCACGGGAGAAGAGATTGATGTAAAATGGATATAATTGGAATGAATTTATGATGAATGCCATGAGGCAATGAAGTTTTGTTATCCTAAAACTTAACTGGGTACCCATTAGTTTCGTAAACATTACGCTTTATACCTAAATTTCCATTTCCTTCAACATCACTACCCTATCGTTTAGCCCAGTGCTTGCCAACCTTCCTGAGACCGTTACCTGAGAGTGTAATCACGTAGTAGCTAGTACCCCCTTCCCCTCCACTATCAACATTAAGGCCAGATAAAATTTTAAATGAAAAATTATTTTCTTTGAACACATTTATGTTCAGAATGACGACAGGTAAATGACATTTACTTTTTGTATGTGTTTTATTAGCTCACGAGGTAACTGATACTGGTTATTTCTAACAACCGTCTTTTACACAACCATGAAACAATTGTTAGTGCATCGCAAGTGCTATCTGCAACTTCTCAGAAAAGAATGCTATCGACAGCGGGGATAGACAGTTGTTGCAAAACATGTTTCCTCTATACTCGCCTCGCTAGCAAAACTTGCTGGCTCGCATCCTGCATCTCCATTTCAATTAAAAATGACAATACTATATTTGCTGTCTGTAAATCATTTGATTGTCGTGTTCCTTCCATCTGAACTTCACAAACTGGAAGACACGCCGACAGTTCTTTGTGTCTGACGGCTGCCTCTAACAATAATAATAATAATAATAATAATAATAATAACAGTACAGTGTAGGCCCTGAGACAGAGAGCAGCCATTAGATAGTTACTGACGGTTGTGCAACCAATTAGTTGTTCATGTGTTGCCAAGTGAATAACGAAGGAAATTCTGATCCATTGCGGTAACTACCTACAACTTAAAGAGGGAATTTTCATGAGATATTTTCCCATATGTGATATATACGTCTGTCTTACTGTCATGTAAGCATGGCGCAAGATACAAAGTATGTGTGTAGTGGGTGGACTATGTGAGGAAGATGTTCATACATTCGTCAAGCTGTAACCTCCACCACATTCTGTCACGCGCGAGTGCCAGAACTCTGTAGGAAAAATAAAACTGATTATTGATAATTAAAGTCATCAGTATTACAGGCCGGCCGTTGTGGCCGAGCGGTTCTAGGTGCTTCAGTCTGGAACCGCGCGACCGCTACCGTCTCAGGTTCGAATCCAGCCTCGGGCATGGATGTGTGTGCTGTCCTTAGGTTAGTTAGGTTTAAGTAGTTCTAAGTCCTAGGGGACTGATGACCTCCGATGTTAAGTCTCATAGTACTCAGAGCTATTTAAACTATTTGAAGTATTACAGTCCTTAGAAATAGTAATAACAGTAATGATCTTGCAAAAATAAACCTTTTGTTTTTGCCTCTCAGAAAATTTCCTTTTGCCCGTCTGTGGTTATTTACCCCCAGGTTGGGAATCACTGGATTGGTTAAATATGGTTCATAAAATAGTACTGCTGTAGCGTCTCCATCTGATGATGAAGTTGTAGTGGCTCGAGAACCATTTAATGCCACAGTAATTTTTATCAATTTCAAAAAGCTGCTGGTTGCATATTATATCTACACTTATTCGGGTCGTAATCAGTAACCCTTTGCCATGCCTATCCGCAATGGTGAGCAGTACCCTCCATTTATTGGAATAAACCAGGGGAACTTCGTCACAACACAGCTTCATTATTCTACCTGTGATCTCCATTAGCCTGTCGCGGTCGGTCCGTCAGTCATGGCGCCATATTTGGCGTTTACCAGACGACGGACCTCAGAGTTCCCAGATCACGGCAGCAATACGTCTTCGGAGAACAGCGCACATCTGTGTGCATGCAGTACCTGTGGTCCCGCAGCAGAGCAGCAACCAGATAGATGGCAGGAGAGAAATATTGGCGCGGACTGGGCTGGCTAGGGGGATGGGGGAGGGGAGGGCAGAGAGAGCGAGAGAGCCGTGCGGTACCGCGCGCGCCGTCGCAGGCTGGAAGACAATGCGGGTGCACGGAACAATAAGTCGGAGAAACAATTGTTGAGGCGATGCTATCAGCGGGGGACACGAGACATTACACGCCGCCGCGGCCATTCATAAGGCAGGCCGGCGTCCCGCCGCGCCGCTGTCCGCGGGCGAGCGCTCTCGCAGGTACGTGTGGCTGTGTGGCAATCACCCCGCCAGCCGGGCAGCCGGCCCCCCACAATTGTCATTAAGGAGGAGGCGCCGGAAGGGAGCAGCGACTCGCCTTTCGCGGAAGTTTTCGGCAGCTGCGAGCGGACCACCACGTGCTGACGCGCCTCCTGAGTCGGCCCAGCTCACGAGTTATTGAACGCGCTTGCGCAACAGAGTTTATTCGCGAAAGCTGTAATTGGGAACGTGCGTTATGAAATACGAATCACGAAAGAGCCTCTGTCATAGCGGGTAATTGTCTGTGTATTTATGCATGCGGCCGGCGCGGCAGAGCCTTTCTAAACGCGCATCGTTAGTGGAGAGAAGTACGAGGGTGGTCGCCAGAACAGCGGAGGAACGCCGCGCGTATCTTCTCCAGAATGCAACCGTTCCTCAGATCATTAGTGAAATGCATGACAATCATCATCATCATCAAATAGGCGATCGAGGACCCTGTAGATCATGCCCCGATCTCACAATGCTCCTCCATAGATGGCGATCTTGTGTACTTTGGATCCAGTTGTCACGAACTCCTAGGTGGCAAAGGTCTTTGTGTGGCTCATCCTCCCATCCCTTTCTGGGTCTTCCGATTGGACGGGTACCATTAGGTCTTCCCATAAGGACGGCTTTCGCCCGAGAAGTGTCTGGTCTCCTAGCAATGAGGCCTGCCAAGTTTATTCTCCGAGCTTTCAGTTTTTGAACGATATCACAGGCTCCTACCTGGCGTAGGTCTTTCTGTAGCTCCTCCTCCCATCGCTTTCTGGGTCTTCCGATTGGACGATTACCATCAGGTCTTCCCATCTGGTCTCCTAGCAATGTCGCCCGCCAAGCTTATTCTCCGCGTTTTCAATTTTTTAACGATGTTCGATTACTTCGTCAGCTCATACAATTCTCGGATTTTTCTACATCTCCACGAGATCCCTTTCTGGACAGGCCCAAAAATCCTTCTCATAATTTTTCTGTCGAAGACCCCAAGTTTTCCTCATTCTTCTTTGTTGTGCTTAGGGTTTCTGTCTCATACAACAATACTGGCACTATCACTGCGTTGTATATTTTAAGTTTGGTCTTAACTGACAGATTCTTGCATGACATTACCTGCTTTAGACTGAAATAAGTTTTAGATCCATTCACAATAATTTGATTTATTTCCTGTTTAAATTATTTTGCCTGTTGAACAATGTACCAAGCTATTTAAAATTTTCAATTTAGCACATTTCCAAATCCCTACCTGTAATGGGATTTCATTAGGGACTTCTCTTGATACCTCGATTACCTCAGTCTTTTCCGCATTATTCCGTAACCCGATCTTACTTGCATTTTGTGCTAGGTCCTCTACAGTTTCTGCCATCTCTTCCTCTGATTCTGTTAGAACTGCGATGTCGTCTGCATAGCCCAATAAATTTGTCCGACCATTTAGCGTCACCCCTTTGTTCCCACTTTTCATTTCTCGGATTACTTTCTCTAGGACCAGATTAAATAACAGTGGCGAAATAACATCACCTTGTCTCACACCCGTTCTGATATGGAATTCTTTGGACAGTTCACCTACGTATTTGGGTTCTGTCTCCACTGTGCACACCTTCACCATATTTATTAACTTCATCGGTATACCAAGATCTCTCAGGATGCTGTACGTACTTAATCTGGGAACGGATGACAAGCACTACCGATTTCGGTTAATCAAAGGAACATACATATTAGGAAGGAATGGAAACTACACTGTAAGACACAAAAAAAAAAGGAAAAGAAAAATGACGCACCGCTAAGTAATTATCCGAATGCGATGAACATCTGTAGATATTCTTTACATGCACGTACGAGCAAATGATTAGAATAGCAGAAAAATTCAGTGATTTAATCAAGAGAAAGAGGTTCACAAATCGAGTAAGTCAATACCGCGTTGGTTCACCCGCGTCCCTTACGCAAGCAGTTATTCAACTTGGCATTGGTTGATAGATCAGTTGGATCTCATTCTTACGGCATCGTGCCAGATTCGTCCAATTGGCGCATTAGATCATCAAAGTCCCGAATTGGTTGTAGGGCCGTGCCCACAACGCTCCAGAGATTCTGAATTGGAGAGAGATCCGGCGATCTTGCTGGCCACGTCAGTGGAAAGCACGAACACAAGCAGTAGAAACTCTCGCCAAATGCTAGGGGGCATTATTTTGCTGCAATGTCAGCGCAGGATGGCTTGCCGTGAAGGGTAACAATACGGGGCCTAAAGGCCCTGCTATGAGATGACACCTCAGATCATCAGTCCTGGTAATCGGGCTGTACGGCGGTCGACAGGCAGGTTGGTGTACCACGCTGTCCGGGGCGCCTCCAGCCACGTCTTAGCTGGTAATAGGGGCTTAGTTCTAAGCGGGACTAATTACTGAAGACATTTCTACTCCAGTCAACGAGATTCCAGGTCGAAAACCTGTCTGGTGACGCCCTACATAACTGTGGGATATCAACATGACTGTCGCCCGCCCTATGACCCGACAACGAGGAGTGATCGACTGGAGTGCCATTTGTTTCCATAGCAGGACTCGTTTGGTTTTCATCCACTGTATCCTGTCCGCACAGCGGTACATCGAGGATATTACCCCCACTCCCCTCCAGTTTTGTTGCCCTTCATGGCAAGTAGTCCTGGTGAATTTCAGCAAGTATGGTTGGGAAAAATATCCCAAACAGAAAAGAGCTGTGGAAAAATACACGCTGAGGGCGAACAGTAGCGTGGGCATTACAGTTATCAACAGAAAGTACGGTAAGTGAACGGAACAAACTTTTTTCCAAACAAGACATACAACACTTATTGTCGACATCCGCGCTGTCGTGCAGATGTTCTTAGTGGCAATACAAATGCAAAGACAAATAGCGCTACGACATCCCATGAAATGTATTTACTCCTTAACTACCCAGCGAGACCAAGAAGCCGTTATACCGAAGTATACAGAAAATTTTGCAGAACAAACTTTGAAATTTTATTACACGTGGTAATTTTCGGTTACGGCTGTGTGTTTCCTATTTACTGTGACTCCAATTTTGGCAGCAGTTTATCTTCAGACAAAAACCTCGAACATTTCTGGGCTTTAGGATTTGACGTCTCGCTTCAATTTTTGCAAAATCTCCACAGATTGCTAAGGTTATTTCAACCACGCTGCAGAAGTTTCACTAGGAAGCCGTCCAATAACAGACACATGTCGCAAGGTTGTTTCGTCTACGCTGCAGAAGTTTCGCTGGGAATCCCTTATACATATTCCAAGCAGTTCTGGTCTCTCCACATGTGATTTTCATACTTTTGCACCTTGGTAATTGACTTCTATATGTAACTTCCACTAAGTCGTTAGGTTTCTTATCATCTCTTCTGTACCACATTATTGCTCTTATACATGCCAATTGTGCATTCATATTATTTTTGGCTACCCAGTCATTCTAATTACAATATCATAAATTAGTATACCTTTGCTACTGTAAAATTCTCTCGTTTTGTGTCTGGTTTATATTTGGTCTGTTGTCTATAGTCAGAGTAGTCAAAAACAAAAGAAATTGTTTTAATTCCCACACTTTTCCACTAACGTAATATACATTAGAACAAGATAACAACTAATAACACTGGAAATTATAACAGGAAATCTAGGAAGAAGAAAGACTGAACTCCCTAAAAGCAATCTATCACAAACACATCGATCGAAGAAGAAATTTAAAACCAAAGAAGATGTGGGAAAAATACCTGAAGTCCAAACAAGCCAATGCCTAAAACGTTTAGTGGAGAGAAGAAGTTAATCAAACACATAAACATTTTTAGGTGATTATCTATCAACTTTCTGAAGTCGACCTGCTTCAGACTTAAGTTTTACAAAAATATGAGAAGTAAGAGTTGAGGGAAGAGAGATTATTTTTTTTTTTTTCGTACTGATAGACCTGTCCTGTCACTAAAAATTATATAAGAGCGTACAAGAAGCCAGACACGAATTTTATAGCGTTTCCGTTATTGTTCTGTAGCTTTGGCAGTTACTTCGAACCCATGTAGTGTCGATTTTGAAAAGAATATCGAGATCAGGCTAGTGCATAATCTCATAGAAAATCACTTTTGAGTTTCCTCACATTTCGTTGGGGCTAACAAGCACCGGGCAATCTACCTTGACATTCGCTGGTGCAAGAGTGAACACAACTTTTTCTTTTATAATTTGTATTTCCTTGTGGCAACGTGACCTTTTCAAATACTCAGTGTAATGCTCCACCATCTCATTGCCTAGACAGTCAATTCGAAGTTGTCTTGCAGACTGACGAGAGTTAGGCTAGTGGTATATTCGTTATACAACCGTGTCCAAAATTAAAGCAACAAACCGCTATTTCCCCGTTCTGTGTCTAATTCGCGATCCAATCATGTAAACTGTCATCGAATATCCGTGCGATAGTGTTTTGGACAGAAGATGGCATTCCGCGCCAACGATGACGTCAGGGCACCTGTCAAACGGGGTGGTGTTTGCTGGGTAGTGCGACGTCCACAGTCGCTGTGTACACGGCCACTGATGGTGCAGTATGGCACAGGGAAGACGCCTACCAGACTATGTGCCGTGGGGGTCATAGGAAGACTCAAAGCAGGACAGTCACAAACTGATGTGGCGATGTGGCCTGATGGCTTAATGTGAATCGTTGCTCGAATGCGGTGACAGTTTATAGAATTCTAAACTGTGTGTGTGTGTATAAACCCGTCGAAAACGAAGAACATTTTCGTATAGGTTTTGCACGTTGCAGTGTTTTACGTTCTGTATTCTTTACATTGTTTCTACTTTACTGCTACCCGTTTAAATTATTTTGTTGAAAAATAAACGCAACCTTGCAAAATTTCCGTTCGTTGTTTCAATATTAGACACCAGTTTGTATGAAGGCATTGCACAGCTGCATTCAAGAGAACTTCACAAACAGAACCCCGAAAACTTACGCTGTACTGTTTTAAGCACGAAGCGAGTTGTGGCAGAAATAGTTCAGTTTATTGACTGTGGTTTCCTTTCCAGCAATTCGTCAATGTTTCAGTGATTGCAAAAACAAAAAATAAATAAATAAATGAAGTGTCAAATAAAACATTATATAACCGCATACCAGTCCTCATCGAAGTTGGAGACTCTTTGCATCAGATCTGAGTAACTTTCGAACTCAAAGCTTGTTTGACTTCGAGTATAGCAGCTCAAGAAATTCGGCTGACAAATGCATAATACTGATAGTTTTCTGAGCGTATATTCGTCACTGTCAGTGAATTAATAGATTCGAATTGAGGCATGAAGACTTGCCTCTGTAAGTGTTTGCTGCCCTTAACATCGTATTGATAATACTCACCGAATACCAAAATCAAACCGAATAGAAGAGGTCTAAACCATCTCTTAACAGTGTAAAGACTAACGTTTCGGGTTGTAGTCATTTGCTATTATTCTGTCCAGTTTTGCAGTTCATCATGCAATTCTCCTATCCCAGCATAGCATACAACAATATTTCCTCATTACCACTATAGGCCTTCAGAAGACATTACTATTCGTCATATATAGTATCACCGTGTTTCCGTCCACATTCCCAATCGAAACGCTTGACCTAGTACTTAAGGATGAGCTGGTTCAAATGGCTCAAATGGCTCTGAGCACTATGGGACTTAACTTCAGAGGTCATCAGTCCCCTAGAACTCAGAACTACTCAAACCCAACTAACCTAAGGACATCACACACATCCATGCCAGAGGCAGGATGCGAACCTGCGACCGTAGCAGTCGCGCGGTTCCGATGAACTGGTACTCTAAAAATTATTTTAGTCGTAGTTTTTGAGATAATGTAGGAGATCTCTTGGCAGTACTTTTACAACTCGCTAACTTGATGATACTCTATCCGGAGGAGGCGGTTATCAATCCTGATGGCGGAATTGGCTTTCAGAAACACAACAGTTTGCGACAAGTACTTTGTATGTGCACCTCCCACGGAGAACTGTTCGAAAATGTGAAAGACAGTCCATCCGAAGGTTGACGACATTAAGTTCGGCGATTCCCATAACGTTATTAGAGGGTAGTATGCTACGTGGTGCCACCGAATTTCACCCACTCAACCATTTTAATATCCAAATGCACCCGTATTAACATAAAACGTTCACATCACAACTGCTGAACAAAAGCATTCACACATTGTTGTTACACAGAACTTAAACTGTCTGAATATGAACACGTCTCAAGTAAACCACCTACATCCCACGAAAACTGAGACATTTAACTTCCATTCTGTAAAATATGTGTTTTACCATAGCGATTGTTTTTATACCGGCAACTGGATGATTGCTAAACTCTTACCGGTTTCAGTCATATGGAGGGGAGTTGCTTATCGGTAGGAATGCAGGTGAACTCGTGCATGGAAATGAACTTCTGTTAATTGAGAGGAGTATTTACCGGATGAATGTGCAATGAGAAAAGAAATCGTCGTAGCACAAATTCCGTTCCCAATAAAGGCTGCCTCTGAATTATGACGGTGATACTACTAATACGATTCAAAGATACGTGAAGAGATGATGTATATAGGAATAGTAATCACGCTTGTAATTGTAACGCAAAAAACTTGGAAACCAAAAGCATACTTTGCACATTTTTAGCAGAGGCGTGAATGAATGGTCCAAGTCCTTGCAATTTGTTCTAGGAACTGTATGAAATTAGTGAAATAGTGGCACTGTAACTGTGTGAAAAAATTCCGTCTGTTTCACATTGGGTAGAACGTAAACATCACGTTAATGATGACAACGGAAATTAAAACCAAGGCCAGAGAGAGGGAGAGAGGACTGAACACGAAATAACCCTCCTAGCATCTCTGATATTTTTTGCAGAAGTTTTACTCGTCAGTGGACAATCTTCACTTAAAACTTACTTGAAAATATAAGGGTAAGTCAAATGAAAACGATGCAGATGAAAAAAGTAAGTGAACTCGTTATTATTTTAAAAGTAATTGCCATAAATGTTAATACATTTATCCCACTATGAGATAAGACGGTCTATGGCTTAATGGAAAAATGTTTACTGTTGCCTACAGAACCATGATTATATCGAGTCGTGAACCTCTTCATCCGAAGCGAATCGACGGCCACGAATGTCTTTCTTCAGAGGTAGAAACGCATGGAAATCGCTTGGGGAGGGATCAGGACTGGATGTAGGATGTGTAAAGGATTCCCAGTGAGTCGGACAAAGACTTTCGCACAAAGAGGTGCACTCGAAGATGCAATCATAGTTCCGCGGGCAACCGCAATCATTTTTTCATTAAAGCATTGACTGTATTGTCTCATAGTGCATTTACAGTTGCGGCGATTACTTGTGAAATAATAAATGATTTACTTACTTTTTTCCATGTGCCTCTGGCTGCTCCCTCTGCAAGGAGCGATCAAAAAGATTCCTTTCGCGCGCGTTGCTGCAGCGTATATGCAACGTAGCGCCATTCCGATGCGTAAACATACGCACCCGACATATGGGCAAGGGATTAATGTGGCCTTCGTGCGGTGAATGCGGAAACGTGAACTATGGCCACGTCTTTACCAAGTGTGTCCAAACAGAACCAAAGTGGATTTATTCTGCCGAAGGACCAATGTCAGTAGACATCCTTTGGAGAATGAAGAATGTGTATGGGGCAGCATGTCTGACGAAAACTATCGTTGGGATAAGGTGCGCCTAATCCCGTATAGATTCATGATTACGCACGTTACCATATCGCATATGTTGTAAAGCAGAAGTTACACCAATTCAAGGCATCCGCCCTAAGTCGTGACCTCTCCCAATGTGGTTTCACATCTTCGGTCCCTTAAGAAAGGCCATCAAGTGTCGACGATTCATGTCAGACCAAGATGTGCTGTAGGCACTTACGGACATCTTTTACCAAAGAGGTATCTTAAGCCTATAGCGTCTGTGGGAAGAACACGGCGATTTTATCTGATTGGAAAACTCTTTTGATCGCCCCTTAAACATAAGAACCTTTTATGGCGTAGGATTTGGATGTGAGAGACATATGACTGGTGATTGTGTAAATGTGGGCTTCTCATTAATTACTTTGTTCATTAACAACAATTTACAATGCCAGAGAGTATGCATAAATAAACATGGCAAACACTTGCTCTCGGTCTTCAAATCAGTTAACCTCAAATGAAGCATTACTTTAAGAAAAAAAAATAATAAAAATGCAAAGAGAGCACTAAAGAACGTAGAATAGTACTTAGTATAGGTACATGTATACATATCACTTACAAGCAATGTTGTTTCAGTCAACAGAAACTAATTTTACCAGGACTCCAGAAACAACATCTAATTGCAACCAACAAGTTAACCACGACCCTACAGACAGCACACACGAACAATAGTGTTTACACTGACAAAACCAGCTAACATACAGTCAAAGATAAACTGGTGAGCCGCCTGTAATGGCCGAGCGGTTCTAGGCACTACAGTCTGGAACCGCGTGACCGCTGCGGTCGCAGGTTCGAATCCTGCCTCGGGCATGGATGTGTGTGATGTCCTTAGGTTATTTAGGTTTAAGTAGTTCTAAGTCTAGTGGACTGATGACCTCAGATGTTAAGTCCCATAGTGCTTAGAGCCATTTGAACCATTTTTGGAACCATAAAAGGGAGCATAAGTAGCATTCACCTTTATTTCGTTTATTTTAGAGTCTGGAAGGTATGAAGCGGTACATTACAGGGCTGTTTACTTACGATTCTCTTATAATCTAAAATTATTTAATGAAGAATGCCGTTTTCTATTAATAACGAAAGAAAATGACTAGTAAACAGCAGAAGACTTGACATTTTGCAGAAAGACGTCGTATATCTAATCAACAACGTGAAATTTTCATCACTACAGTTTCAGTCAAGACAATGAACGAGGAACATACGAAACTAAGTACCAACATTATTTAACATACCAGGTAAGTCACCAAAACTGTCTCTCAAGGGAAAACGACACAGACGTGTAAGAAAATGTCAAAAGCAGTAAACCAGCTTCCGAACACAGGAGAAGCCAATTTCATAATTGTTACAGATGAGTCGCAAACGGCAAGGACCTTCAAAACATTCGTGTCTGAAGCAAAAGTAATAATATGTACAAAAATATAAGTGTATTAGAAAGTCGAGTCAGGTGTGAGGATATGCTAATTATTAGACTCCATACAAAATTGTTACTTGTCAAGAAAGTGCCTACCGTAAAAAGAACGGACAATTTTATGGATATATGCTTCTCATGCGTGAAATGTGTTTACATTCTCATGTTTTCAACAAAATAAGCTGCTATCGTACCCATATCCGACAGCATTTATTCATGAATAAGCTGTAGCTTACATTTGTTTCATGATCATTCGTGTCACGCGATTATTTACTAACACATGGAACGCAAAATATAGTAACTATTTCGCTAATGACCTAGAAAAAATTAAAACAAATATTCTTTCTTGCCACTAGGGGGGAGGGGGGGGGGGGGGGCAGTGTCTTTCCAACTGTCAGACGGTAACAATTTTCACAGCATTGAGTTTCGTGGCTGTGTTTGTTGCAATGTGGTTTGACTAGCAAAGCAGACGGTGTTTCGTCCACACGTCCAGATGTTACTGTGACTGGCTACCAGGGTGAAATTTTGGGAGAGAAATACAATTACGAGTGTTTTAAGGCAGGTATTAAGAATGAATTGAATGACTGTGTCAACAACGGCACTTGTACTGGCATTTGAGTGTCATAAGGATTTGAACTGTCAAAATATGTTGGTGCCGTGTTGCACCAGCACTGGTAGAAGAGTGTTTACATAGTAGAATTGAAAACCCAGGGTGAAGCCGTGGTGTCTTCTGATTATATTGTAATTTTAAAAAAATGGTTCAAATGGCTCTGAGCACTATGGGACTGAACATCTGTGGTCATCAGTCCCACAGAACTTAGAACTGCTTAAACCTAACTAACCTAAGGACATCACACACATCCATGCCCGAGGCAGGATTCGAACCTGCGACCGTAGCGGTCACACGGTTCCAGACTGAAGCGCCTAGAACCGCACGGCCACATAGGCCGGATTATTGTAATTCTAATAAAGTTGAGCAGCCGCGTTGAAGCCTTGGTTTGGTCTGATTGTGTCACAGAGATAAATTTGTAATTCTTTCACCAGTGCCCGAGGCACGATTCGAACCTATGACTGTAGCAGCAGCTCGGTTCCGGACTGAAGCGCCTAGAACCGCTCGGCCACAGCGGCCGGCCTCCCTTTTACATAACGTAGTATGTTACAGTTCGATATAAACGATGTTATTCGCAGTCGTCCGATACCGTTTTCAGAAGTGTAGCTTTCTGGACGTATGGAGCGGTGCTGTCACAGTGTATAACAAAAGTGAGCAGCAGTGTCGTGACTGTATGTGTTAGACTGTGGTCGAAGGATATCGGCGTTAGCCGACCACACAATGCTGCTGGCTCTACTGGTCTGCAAGACCCCACAGCACTGCTTCTCCAGCGTCCGTCCAGTTTCTCCAGTGTCAACTAATTGTCGCTTCACTGCAGCACTCACGGCAGACAACAGCGGTTAAATTCTCGGTCAGCCACACCAATAACAAAGAGAAGCACGCTCGATGCGCCATGCTACGTTCGATGGCGAACCCAAGGCTTTTCCGCCGCTGTTCACAGTGGTCACGGGTTTCGGTCAAATTGATGTCTCCGCTTCCAACCCGCATTGCTGATAATAAGTCCAGTAGCTACTCTCGCCTGCCTGTAGCCAATCTTCAGCCGTATGCCCAGGCTCTAGTGCTCGGTGGCAAACGCTTTTAAGGGACGCATCTCGGCTTGAACAGGAATTTGAATTTAGCATTTGTGCACGTACCCATCTCACATTTCTGACAACGCCTGTGACGGTGTGTGATTATGTTTCTCTTGGTTTTTACACAACAGCGCTTGCAGTCTTGGAGGAGAGGGGGTTGAAACACCAGTCAGTCGGTAACCTCAACAAGTAGTTGACGTGTTTCGTAAATGTGTATCAGTATTGTCACGCATATACAGCGGAAATGAACGAAAGAATTGTTTTAAATATTGTGGCATCCAAGTTAATACTGTGGCAAGGTGTTATCCAACGGGTAACGGTGTGGGACAGGATTATGACACGTTCGCAAAGTTTTTGATAGATCTGGTTATTCAGAAACATTAATATTCATACGACTGCTCAACTGAATTTAGATTGGATAGGATAGTGGACAAAGAAAATGACGATACAGACGATAACGTGATTAGTAATGACCAAGATTGTAATGCTAGTGGTAGTGTCGGGAATAATACTCCCTAAAGAGAAACTGACAGTTCTGGTGGCTAAACCTTCACCAGAAAAGAAATCCAACACTGTTAGTGTTAAAAGACAATTTTCGTAAAAATGCCTTGGACGTATTTATGTTGCTTATAATACACCTCCACGTAAAGTTGCGACCTACAGCTCGTTTGCTTATTGAACATAAACGTAATATTTGATTATGTGGAGAAAAAAAGACGTAATAAACATCCATTTCGATGAAATCAGGCAACAAATGAACTAGAGATGAAACAACACACGTTAACTCACTGTAGTATAGCGAAGAGGGAAAGAAAGTTTTTCCGTTTCTTGCACCTGAAATTTGGGACAGCGTAAAAAGCAAGAGAAAGTGGGCATACCAAGTTTAAATGTTCTGCAGTTTTCATAGCACTTCTCAACAAAAAATACATTATGCGCCCTACACACATCACTACTTTCATGATAGCCAGAGATGAACAGTAAGACCAAGATATTCGCCAGTCTGGGCCCCTTTTTGTCGAAGAAGTAAAACAGAAAACTGCGTGTTTTCAAATACAGTCACACTCCATTTGCAGCACTGATCAGTGTGGATTTAATTATGAACTAACTTCTGATGCGACACTGTCTAAAAAAGGAACGAAATCAACAGTTGCCACGGTCCAGTCTGCTCACAGTACAAATCATGGTCATACAATAGATACTGAACTTTCGGTGACTGGACAGCGGACAAAAAACCTGTAGATTTGTCTGCAGGAAAGAATATTCGACACGAAAATTAAAAAGGCTTTTGAAAAGAAGTCTTCTACCAAACATATCTTTAGAGGCTAGCCCAAGTGTCAAAATGTCGAAAGACCTATTAAAATACTTTTTCGTGAACGTTGTTAATGACAATGTCTCAGATTAGGAGAACTGTATACCACTTTGTGATTCTTGGAGTGATCGCGAGTAGACAACAATGATTCATTTGCCAGTGAAGACAATGAATGCATGATACTTCGTAAAAAACAGCAAATTACGGTTGTAGCCTTTTGATGTACATCTCTTCCGGAAATATAAAATGAATGGAAAAACGATAACAGACTCTATAAGAACTCTCTGCATTGACTTAGAAACTGAATTAGGAAATAGAATTTTCATAATGAAAATGCATCCTGTTATTCATAACCACGTTTCAGCCAGAGTGTATCAGCCTATGATTCAGTATTCATGGCGAGCGGCTGGGTACAACACTCCCGCACAAGCCTCTGAATTCAGAAACTTATGGGGGGGGGGGGGTATTGTACCCAGAATCTGAGTCAAGTGGCATTTCGTTTTGCGGCTCAAGAATGTGATTGTGAGGACTATCCAGATGTTGCTTTCATCAAATGTGCGTGTTCCAATATTTTCACTGTCCAATCTCGCCATTATCTCGAATGGTGAAGAAACATAAACAGCCAGTCCCCGAGTGGAGAAAATCCCCCACCCGGCCGGGAAACGAACCCGGGAGCAGCAACGCTAACCTACTGTGATTAAAATATTGTTCCATGCATTTTGTGCAAGAACCTTGTGCAGATTTTTAAAGTCCGATATTGGGCAAACTAAGAGTACAATCGAATGCCCTTACCATACCAGTCACAGTGGTATGTGAAACTTCCAAATATGGTTACAAAACCAAATTCTTGAATGATATAGTCACTCTGCAGCGGAGTGTGCGCTAATATAAAACTTCCTGGCAGATTAAAACTGTGTGCCAGACCGAGACTCGAACTCGGGTCCTTTGCCTTTCGCGGGCAAACAAACTGATCTCCACATGCACGACTCACACCCCGTCCCCACAGCTTCACTTCCACCAGTGCCTCGCCTCCTACCTTCCAAACTTTACAGAAGCTCTCCTGCGAACCTTGCAGAACTAGTGCTCCTGAAAGCAGTTGCCCGCGAAAGGCAAAGGTCCCGAGTTCGAGTCTCGGTCCGGTACACAGTTTTAATCTGCCAGGAAGTTTCATATCAGCACACACTCCGCTGCAGAGTGAAAATCTCATTCTGGAAACATCCCCCAGGCTGTGGCTAAGCCATGTCTCCGCAATATCCTTTCAGGAGTGCTAGTTCTGCAAGGTTCGCAGGAGAGCTTATGTAAAGTTTGGAAGGTAGGCGGCGAGGTACTGGCGGAAATAAAGCTGTGAGGATGTGGCGTGAGTCGTGCTTGGGTTCTCAGTTGGTAGAGCATTTTCCCGCGAAAGGCAAAGGTCTCGTGTTCGAGTCTCAGTCCGGCAGACAGTTTTAATCTGCCAGGAAGTTTCAAACCGAATTCTTGTTCGAGCCGAGAGATTTCCCTTGTCAGAACGAGCGACAGTGCGAGGTAAACAAGACCCGGTGCCACACCCTGTGTGGTCCGGTGCAAACGAGAAGGTCTTGTACAGCGCTGCTGCTCGGGACCCGGAAATGGCTTCGGGCTGTTGCGGCCTTCATATTGTACCCCCAGACTGTTAGCCGCTGTCTCCCACAGCCAAAGCAGAGCTCGGCATGGCGCCGGCTCCTCCACCAGGCAACACCACACAACTTCTGGCGCGATCTGGGCGCCGGACTCGCACTGAAGCGACCAGCTGGACGGCAAGAAAGTATAAACTGCTGATCCGCGACACTTGTCAGACGCATAAAATATTTTAAAATAGTGAACGTGGCTGCAGCTTCAGCAGCTGTCTGACAGTAAACTTGTTGACAAATCAAGCGTTTCGACAGTTTTAAAACTGCCTTCTTCAGAAGGTATAATGAACCCATAAAATTACATTAATGGTTACAAATATTTTCAAATGGAACATAGCAAAAACTGCAGCTAAAAGGTATGCACTTGTTACATCACATTCTAATTAGGTACACTGAATAATGGGAAACCGCTCTTGTCATAGTCGACAGCCATCTTACGAACACAAAAAAATCACAAGCCATGACTAGGGTCTTGCAGCACTATAGTGGTACACGTGTAAAAACAAAACACCAAGTGTAAGATGGATGTCGAATACAAGAGCCGTCTGGCTTTATTTATTGTACTTAATTAGCATGTAACGTAACAAGTCTGTATCCTTAGCGTACAATCTTTTGGCTGCAATTGCTAATACTGTTTAAGGATAGTCTGTAACAATTAATGTAATTTTTAGGGTCCATTATACATTCTTAAGAAGGAAATTCTAAAATTGTCCAAAACTTGGTCAAGGGTTCCCATAAACCTTTATTTGCAATTGGTTGGATGATTTCTTTCAACCTCTCCAAGAAAATATTTGAATTATTATATCATGGTAAAATTGTAGGTTCATTTAATTCTTTAGATGTAGTGATGATAAGGATATCCTTACTTGCAACACCGGTTTAAAATTAATGAAAATAACACAGTCCACTACAGCATCAGAAGGCCTAAAACAGACTTTATTTCACAAATGATTTTTGTAGAAAGCTCACTTTAAAGTGAATTTGTATCTAATAATTTTAATTATGTAAATTGAATTAGTATTTATTTCACAACATAGTTCATTATCTTTAAAGACTACAGTATAGTAAAATTTTGGATATTCAAGTATGACTGCAGCCTGAATTAGTTCTCTGGATATGGTAGAGTGTCATATCGCAAAAAGCTGGTATTAAGGAAACGAACGTATCGGCTACGGTTACAGAGACCTTCCTCGGCTGTACTGGTGTGGTTTTGCTGTTCAGAGTCGCTAATTCTTGTCTGACTCCTCTGCTGATCATAGTTTAAAAACAAAACAGTTAATACAATTGGTCTCCTGTGGCGAAAATAGTGGAAGCTTTATTGTGATACTTCACTATGACAGAGAGAGTGAGGATGTGCTGTTATCGCTTTTTACAGTGTGCGTCATAGTTGGTAGTCATCGATGGATGTGATGTGGTCTCCCGTTTTCCTCATGCTGGACGTAAGACGCACCGATGTCGGATATTCGCTAATAACACTTGCGCCCTATGACAAGGCCTGACGATTGGAATAGGGCCGAGCCTATGTCAGCCTCCTCTATTCATGTTGTTATAGTGCTTTGTATTCCTATGGTCTCTCTGATGTTTTGGTGCTCATTCTCCTGTATGCTCCATCCACCACAAGAGACTAATTTTTTCAACGTTCTTCTTAAAATTACTTCGTAATGTCATGCTCAGTAATGCAGTCGTATGACAACGTAAGTGAATGTAGACAGCTACATTACTACAGCAGACCCAGAACTACTGGAACCGAGTACAAAACATTAGTTTCATTTGTAATTGCCCTGTACAATGTAGCACCATACCTAGGGAATTTCCAAGTTAACATACAAGTAGCCTAGATGTGAAACATACTTTAGCATAGCTAAGAAACTGATTTTCAGTTGGATAGTGAAGTTGCCATTAGGTCTTCCAAATACAGCTGCCAACAGATAACTTGTTAACAGGATTAGAACAGCATGCTCCGAGTGTCGGGTTGGAAATTAATATCGATAGTTTCCCCCTGCAACACGTTTGGCATAGTAACCTGCATCCCGCGAGAGTGTTCCGTCTGCCCATTTTTAGAGCGCTGCGTCCACAGTCCTTTAATGGCTAGGAGGAGACCCGCTGGCTGATCTGCATTTCAGTGAAGACCGTCTGGGTGATCTGCATCTGCTTAGACCTCAGTCTCTATATTCTATACTTTGAATGGTCCTGGTAGTGGAAAACCGAGGTCAGCTCCATCTAAGGAGTTAGCTGCTGTCTACTTCTTTTACTGCACTTTTGGTGGATCACCAAAGAAAATTAATCTGGTGAGAAGCCTCTTGAAAAACGCACTTTTAGCTTGCTTTTGAAAGACAGAGGAGCAACTTGTGTGGTCTCGTTGTAAGACGAACCTTATCTAACCTTTATTCAAATTGTCAGGCTTTATTGGATCCTTCAGCCTCGTGTCAGCAGACTCCGGTTCTGTCCGTGTTTTCCATTATAGCTGTTATCAGCGGAAATATGCTCCTATCGGAGCTCAAAAAGGAGAATATGTTCCTCTCTAAAACACTGCGGTACCAGCTGCCTCATCCTATCATTTTCAGCACCTTTAAAATTTTCCCAAATCTTTTGGCTCTTTTTGACATGCAACTTGCCTCTCATCACACAAGATCGCCTAACTATAACTTGCTCACACCCTCTAGTCCATCGTTTTAAACGCTCTTACCCGTTCACTCCCAGTAGCCCACTCTCAGTCATTCAGTCCGACTCATAGTCATTATCTCTTTGTGTTTCTCTAACTGTCACTGTCTCCTGTCTCACAGCCACAGTCTCCTTTGTTCTGTCCTACTAATACTGTCTCCTCTCATAGCCACGGTCTCCCTCTTCCTCTCTCTTACTGCTACTATCTCACTCACTCCCTCCGATTGCTTCTGTTTCTTCTCGCTGTAACTATCTCTCTCTTCCTCATTGTTATGTCATAGACTCTGTTTCTCATCATCACTGCCTGTGACCCACTTCAATTTCCTCCTGCTCTTTATTCCTTTCCCACTGGCACTATCTCCTTCACTCTTTCTGTACCACAGTTCTCTCACTGTCAACTACGTTCAACTGCTGCTGTGTCGCTCTCTTTCTCTCACAGTGCCGTTGTCTCCTTCGTTCCTTCCTTGCTATAACCACTCTCTATTATCTTCCAGTATTTATTACTTTTCCATCACTTTCTGACTGCCACTATCTCCTTCTCCATCAGCATAAAATGGTTCAAATGGCTCTAAGCACGATGGGACTTAACATCTGAGGTCATCAGTCCCCTAGACTTAGAACTACTTAAACCTAAGGACATCACACTCATCCATGCCCGAGGCGGATTCGAACCTGCTACCGTAGCAGCCACTCTGTTCCGGACTGAAGCGCCTACAACCGCTCGACCACAGCGGCCGGCTCCATCAGCATAACAATCGCTTAATGTTCACATGCCAAAATATTTGGGAAAAGTCTTAGAGGTACTGAGGGCGGCAGAATGAGGCATCCGGTACTCCAGTTTTCAGTCAGTGCCTTTCAGAAAGGAGCATATTCGCATTTTTTTGTGCTCCCTGTTATAGCAGGCCATGTCACTCATAAGGAAAGAACTTTCTGGGTCAGTGAAACTTCGATAGTGTACTTACATGAAACTGAAGTAATGCAAAACTAATTTTACATCTCAGAATGGATTTTACATGGACAAAAATTAAGCAAGTGCTTTAGAATTACAACATGGGATTCCCAGAAACCTTCTGATGCTAACGGAGACACTTTACGGGATATTTCTCCGACTCTTGTCACTTTATAAACTATGTACTCGACTCACACCGGATTTTACGTACCTATTTTATATGTAGAAGTAGGGTAGATTTAAACCTCTGTATCTCGGAAACAGATAACGATATCAGAAAAATTTTCGAGATTGTCTGAGATCGTGATCTGAGGACTACATCTTAAAAATTACACCCATTTTCTGTGCATAGCCGCCTTGGACTCCTCGGCTCGGTTATGATACCCAGAAACCAAGATTTGGGGGTGTTTTTCAGTCATGGGTAAGATTCTTGAAAACGGGATCATGGAACCTCTAGATAAAATCCTACAGAATATAACTTCGAAATTTGAGAAATTTTCTGAGTTTTTTTAAAATTATATTTCGCAGCACGCAGGATTTCGTGTGCGTATTCCAGGTGTACGAGTAGGTTAATTATGAATCTCTGCATACCGGAAACGGATAAAGATATCAAGAAAATTTTCAAGATTGTTTGAGTTCTGGAACTTAGGAATGTATTTTAAAAATGTCTGCCATTTGCTGTGCGTAGTCGCCTTGGAATCCGCTGCTCGGTTTTGGTACCCAAAAACTATGTTTTCCGGGTTTATTCAGAAACCGCCCATGAGCCAAATGCTGCCCCCATTAGCCCTTTAAGGCGCACCATAGACCACATATGATGCAAAAACAACCAACTAATTTGTTCCATTTGCTAGACTGGAGGAAGTGTGTAATATTCAAACTTTGACGTTGTACTGCAGGGTATTTGTAGTAAAAAGATCCCCCAGTCGGGTAGACAAGTGGTTACTGGGTCAGGGGCTATCGAAAACGCTCAATCATACCTTTCTATCAGAACTATATGAATGAACCACTGAAAAGCCTTGTTTTCATGCGCGGTGTTCTGGAACATATTAGGTAGCTCATGCTGTCTCATGCACACAAGTAACTTTTCTGCCAGAGTGTTAGAATATTTGTAAACCATTGCCATCATGTTTAAGAAGAGTTAGGTATTTTTACAGTATACGAACATCAGATTATGCGCTACTCTGATTATGTTCTAGTATAGGCTTTTCTGTGGTTCTTAAGTGTTAATAGTTATTTTGCTTAATTTTTATCATCATTATTATTCAGAGCTCTGGAAGTTGGGTTTCTACATGCTCTATGAGTAACCTAAAGTTTTTTTTGGTTTTTATTGTGTATGTCTTTTCGAGTTCCATGTTTTATGAGAATTTTTCAAATGTTGCAGTTACCATACAGGTACAGCTTAGTGGCTGAAAGAGTTATACGGCTTAACCAGATGGTATGCACGTCCAGCCACGGTGACAAAGGCCAGCTCCTTGGTATAAAATGACTGCATTAATGTACGATGTTGTACATTCTGTTGATGCCCGTGTAGTACGTGAGAAATTCTTATGTAATTTCGTTAAGCTTCTAGCCCTATAAACATGTCTTGATTTTTTTTTTTGTGCAACACTCGCTCGAAAATGAAGTAGTTGTTATTTTGGGATAAATATCGTTCTTATTCCGGCAACTTTCGCTCCCAACTCGTAGCTCTCTACCATGTCACATCAACGCGATTATTCTTGCGCTTTTGAAACTGTTATAAGTTCTTCGGAAACTGAACACATAAAGTACATAATGTCAATAAAATATTGTATTTAGAAATATAGCAATAAGCATTCCAAATGTTTGGATCATGTCTACAAATTTCGGTCTTGAAAAAGTTGAGAATAGGAAAGAGAATGTTACGATGTTATATTAAAATAGCGGTATTACATATCCTTCTGGGGCTTTTGTTATGGCATAACATTAGTCTCCATTACCCCTGATTGTAAATGTGCAATGTAAAGAAAAGTTGAATGCTAAATAAGTAGTACATCCTTCATCCTTAAATATAAAAAAAAGTCTCTAACCTTATCACCCTTTCATGATGCTGTGAATGAGTAAATTGCAAGGGTCACGTGATGTGAAGTACAGTGAAACTGCAATTCTGAAGAAACAGTGGTGCTGGATACACATGTTGTGATCCCTTAAAAGCATAAAATATCACCTCTGCTGAGTACTGGAAAGTAGTAGAGTATTACTATGACACAAGATGCAAGACCGACCATGAGTTATTTCTAGACAACTAATTCTGTAACGTTACTGCCTTTGGAAGGCAAAAATTTGATTTAGATTCGCATCGTGGAATATAGTTTTAAGCCATTAGAAGCTTCCATAATAACGTACATTCCGCAGAAAAGTGGAAGATCCGTTCTGAAAACAATCACTGAGCTCTGACTAAGCAATTTCATTTATCCCAGGAGTACAACTCTTTTAAAATATACTCGTCCAGGTCAATAAAGGGTGGAAAGTATAGCCGTTCATAAGATGAAGCTTTTTGTCGAATGGTGAGTTGTGTCCGGATAATTCAGACAGTACATGATGCTTCAAAAAAAGTATCTGGATCCGATTCTCCGCCCCATACACAATAGTTAATATGTAGCAAGTTCCATGAACAGAATCATTAATTAAAAATAATATAACTGAAGTTATTTGTTCAGTAGTGTTACAGTATTACACTTGATATGTGCTGGTTCTAATGGGTGTTCATTCAACTAAAAGTGTAAGAAATTGAAGAAACAGAAAGAGGAATACACAAAAACGTCATTTTTCAGATTAAGGAACTTGTAAGGATGTAAAGAAATTTCTGTGTACACCCTCACTAAAATCAATTAATAACCTCTTAAATAGAGTCAGCTTTTTACATGTTTTTCATCTTACAGTGAGTAATTTTGTAGCAGCAGTACATAAGCACAGTCGTACTAATTTATATATCTTAGCATGCAGAAGTTAACTGGGATAAATTACATGGAGAGAAAACTTATTTAAATCTCTTACAGAAACCAGACTGCGTTTAACAGTCGAAAATCACGAAAGGTAAGCAGTGGTTGTGAAGGGAGTGTGACAGGATTGTGGCCTATCCACCCTGTTATTCAATCTGTAAATTGCTCTAGCAGTAAAGAAAACCAAGATGAAATTTGAAAAGACAGTTAAAATTTGGAGACAATAAATAAAAAGTTGGAAGTTCGCTGATGGATGGAATGGATGGTGTTTGCAGAGAGGCTATAAAGAAGAACATCAAGTGCGGAAATACGGTGAGGACTATGTGGGTAGATCGAGTAACTTATAAGAAAATCTTGAAAAACAGAAATGAATGAAACACCTTCACAAAAACAAAGAATTAGTTGGTACGATGCATCCTGAGGCATGAACGAATATTGGTATCGGATGGGCTATTGGTATCGGAGGAAAGAATCTGTGGTAAAAACAGTAGAGAGAGACCAAGGAATGAATACAGTAAGCAGGTGCTAATGGATGTAGGTTGCAGGGTTTAAGAGGATTGCCAAGGAAAGAGTAGCTCGGAGAACTAAATAAAACTACTCTTTGATTACAAGTCTGCAACAACAACAAAGCCAAAAAACCAAACACCGTCCGAACAGGGCGTGAAGACCCAGCGGCACAGACAGGTCAGAAACAGAATATTGGCATTCGAATATCTTCATCATACTTTACACTGCAAAGCAACTGCAGTAAATTTAATGTTTTTTCAACATGACGATAAGAATCTTTTCATCCAAATGAAATAACACCGTTTCAGGGACTTTACTGCCATCATACAGATATGATTTTATGCATACACACTGTAGCGGCGAGTGAAAATTCGTACCAAAGCCGGTATTGGATCACGGGTCTTCTCGTGAGGAGGCAGGTGTGTTAGCCACTAAGGAACCTTCGCACAGCTGTTCACATAATATATGGATTACCTGGGCACACCCCTCTCCTCGATCCAAATTCGCACAAAGTTTCACGCGCCGTTTCAGTCTATAAACAATGAGATCAGTAATATCTATGAAATGTGTCATTTCATTTGTGTAAGTACCTACACCTGGGTTTCAGTCTGGATCCCCCATTTACTTTCCAAAACATGGAGAGACTCGGCTATTCTCTTCGTGTGCAATGGGTAATTCAAGATAGACGGGCGCAGCAGTGAGAATTTGGATCAAATGCTTCAAATGGCTCTAAGTACTATGGGACTTAACATCAGATGTCATCAGTCCCCTAGACTTAGAACTACTTAAACCTAATTAACCTAAGGTCACCACACATATCTAAGCTACAGGCCACTAAAATTGCTACACCACGAAGATGACGTGCTACAGACGCGAAATTTAACCGACAGGAAGAAGATGCTGTCATATGCAAATGATTAGCTTTACAGAGCATTCACACGAGGTTGGCGCCGGCGGCGACACCTACAACGTGCTGACATAAGGAAAGTTTCCAACCAATTTCTCATACACTAACAAAAGTTGACCGCCGTTGCCTGGTGAAACGTTTTTGTGATGCCTCGTGTGAGGAGGAGAGAAGCGTACCATCACGTTTCCGACTTTGATAAAGGTCGGATTGTAGCCTATCGCGATTGCGGTTTATCGTATCGCGACATTGCTGCTCGCGTTGGTCGAGATCCAGTGACTGTTAGCAAAATATGGAATCGGTGGGTTCAGGAGGGTAATACGGAACGCCGTGCTGGATCCCAACGGCCTCGTATCACTTGCAGTTGAGATGATAGGCATCTTATCCGCATGGCTGTAACGGATCGTGCAGCCACGTCTCGATCCCTGAGTCAACAGATGGGGACGTTTGCAAGACATCAACCATCGGCACGAACAGTTCGACGACGTATGCAACAGCATGGACTATCAGCTCGGAGACCATGGCTGCGGTTACCGTTGACGCTGCATCACAGACAGGAGCGCCTGCGATGGTGTACTCAACGACGAACCTGGGTGCACGGATGGCAAAACGTCATTTTTTCGGATGAATCCAGGTTTCTGTTTACAGCATCATGATGGTCGCATCCGTCTTTGGCGATATCGCGGCGAACGTACATTGGAAGCGTGTATTCGTCGTCGCCATACTGGCGTATCACCAGGCTTGATAGTGTGGGGTGCCATTGGTTACACGTCTCGGTCACTTCTTGTTCGCATTGACAGCACTATGAACAGTGGACGTTACATTTCAGATGTGTTACGACCCGTGGCTCTACCCTTCGTTCGATCCCTGCGACGCCCTACATTTCGACTGCAGGTCCTGTACGGGCCGGTCCTGTACGGGCCTTTCTGGATACACGAAATGTTCGACTGCTACCCTGGCCACCACATTCTCCAGATCTCTCACCAATTGAAAACGTCTGGTCAATGGAGGCCGAGCAACTGGCTCGTCGCAATGTGCCAGTCATTATTCTTGATGAACAGTGGTATCATGTTGAAGCTGCATAGGCAACTGTACCTGTGCACGCCATCCAAGCTCTGTTTGACTCAATGCCCAGGAGTATCAAGGCCGTTGTTACGGCCAGAGGTGGTTGTTCTGGGTATTTATTTCTCAGGATCTATGCACCCAAATCGCATGAAAATGTAATCCCATTTCAGTTCTAGTATAATATATTAGTCCAATGAATTCTCGTTTATCATCTGCATTCCTTCTTGGTTTAGTAATTTTATTGGCCAGTAGTGTATGCCCGAGGCAGGATTCAAACCTGTGACTGTAGCAACAGCAAGGTTCTGGACTGAAGCCCCTAGAACTGCTCGGCCTCAGCGACCGGCGAGAATTTGAAACGAGGAGGGAGTTGTCGCAGGGTAATCTTGCTGTTATGTGAACCGCTGTGTGAAGGTGGCTTAGTGGCTAACGCACCTGCCTAGTGAGCAGGAAACCCGGATTTGATTCCCGGCCTTAGTACAAATCTTCACTCGCCACTGCTGTCTATACCCATAAAATCAATCTTTTTATCGTTTTGTGGACATGGTGGTTAATATTGTTGCATCATATTTCTTATATTTATTAGCCCCAGTTTCAGTTGCTCCTGTCTACAAATCTTATTACAATATCAAGTTCTAAGAAAATAACATGAAATTACGTTTTACAGTTCATCACGTTTCTGGTGATACCACCCAATTAATTCTGAAACAGAAATAAACTTGCACAATCGCCTTTTCTCTTCCTGTCAATTACCTTCCTCCCGTAGCGACCTATAGACTGCGTCGTTCGCACACGGCATAATGATGAAAAGGAATGCCATTAGTCGTACTATTTATCTCTCCCCACCTGACAGCAGAAATACCATGACTGATCATGGCTCGATACTGTGTGGAAGTAATAATTAGTGAATTTCCCAGATAGCATAGAAAAGTTTTGGGCGGCATCGGTCTTGCGAAAGGCCAGGGCCAGCTGTCGGCGTGTCGTAATGCTGTGAGGCCTGGAGGGGCCGACGGACGCAATTAAGCGAGTTAGCGGACAATAGGCGGGGCGCGGGGCGTGAGCATGCTCGGCCCTGCCCATGTCCCTGGCCCCTGCCACAGGCACGGCACAGTCTCCGGCACGCCGGCTGCCGGCTGCTGCTGCCGCCACGGCGCTTCCGGATCTGCCTGCCGGTGCCGCCGCTTCTCTGTCTTGCGGGACGGCCTACTCGTCCCCTGTCACTCCCTCCACTAACCAGCCAGCTATTTTTTACAGAGGAAAAAGCGCAACTGTAAGGCACACAGGGACAGTTCGCCACAATTTTTGATATTTAAATTTTTAAGAAGCACATTTGTAGTATGTCTTTCTTGCATTAGTGTAGCAATATGTTGCAGGGGCTATACTTCCCCACAAATTCGAGATCGTACCACCATTTGGCTTTCTACTCGTAGAAAAAAATGTTTTGACTAAGTAAATTTTTCTGACAACCCACGCGAATTGCGGGTGGGCAGTCACAGGCACTGGAGCTGGTTGACATTACTTACTTAGGTGATAAATTTCTTATTCACTAAAAGATTTATATAGAGTAGATCGGGGGAAGATGCCATACTTAAGGTTTGGAAGATCAAAAGGCGAATTAGAATTGGAGATTTAGGATCAGCACTGAAATATTGTTCACTGGTAACATTTTTCTGTGTAAAGGCCCGTTGGTGTTACGAAACCATTAATAATTATATGCGTATTTAATATTTTATGAACAGTGTCGTTTAGGCATCTCACCCCAGGCATCGGGGTGAGATGACAGTTATATTGCAAGGAGATTTCAGCACTAGTCTTGTGCATTTATGATACAACATAGCTACATAAATAATTCAGAAAGCAAATTTATTACGTTTGTAAGGCATACAATACTAAACAAATATATAAATATATTTAAGAATAAGCAAATGACAAGAAAGCATCCAAATGAAATCATAATTCATTTGCACAGTTGTTGCATATGTTTTCTTCCTCTGTACAGTTTTCATGCAACCATTTATTGCAAATGACTCACTGAATCCAACCCACCTGTGATCCATTTTTATCATAGTAATTCTTGGCACACTCGTCACAATAATCACTGTCTTTTGCTGAGTTAATTGGTTTGTTAAAATTAGACCGATCTGGAATGGATTTTTTGCTTTTAAGTCGCTATGACATAGCTCTTGCTGCTTCGTTTCGACCCCCTTCTGTGAGAATTTCAGCGGTTTCCTTTCTGCGCTTATGGTAATGAATCCAAGATAGGCATAGGCGTAATTTCATCGAACGTCTTTCTTGGCATCGGCTCGTTATCAACCTGTGCTTCAAGTCTTCTTTTGCCTTTCTGTGGGAGAACAACCTGAACAAATCCTCTACAGTTGGTGTTATTTGCTTCTTGTCTGCCACACCAGTAGCAACCAGATCAGAAATTTGAAATGCCTCCACTGGAATTCTTTCTGGGTCGCATGGGTACAAGCCACAAGCTTCAAATCCAGATTGAGCATTGGATGGAACTGCAGCTTTCATCCAGGCTTCGCTGAGGAAAACTGGGAACTGTGCTCTTGAGACTTGACGTCCAGGATGACACAATGTCCAGTTTCGCATTGTCCTGTAAAAAGCTTGTTTCAGTGATTCGAAAACACACCTGTCAAGAGGCTGAAGGTAGTGTGTTGAATGCGGAGGTAAACAAATCATGATCACATCATTTTCTGTTGCAAGATCAAGCATATTTGGAACAGTAGAATGTGAGGTGTGCCCATCTAGAAGCAGAACTACTTTTCCTTGTTGTTTTCTGGGAATAAAGTGAGTGGTCTTTCATCCAACTCATGAATATATCAGAGTTGACATACCCTGATCTCTCATTCATAAATACATTCGAACCATTCGGAAGTCCATCCACCCATTCAGACTTCTTTCTTTTACCTTTTAATATACATGCTAGAGGAATGAAATTGCCTTCAGCATTGCAGCATGTGATTACCGTTATGGTTTCCCCTTTTCCTTGTGAAGTTACTTGATACAAAGAAGGAGTACCTTTATCTGTTATCACTTTGTCTGGCCTAGGATTCATCTGAAACCCAGTTTCGTCCATGTTGTACAGGTGGCCAGGCTTATCCAGTAAAGAATTTGCTGTTAAGACACCCAGAACTAAAGAAAAATATGCTGCAATAGCTTTCTATTCATTCTCATAGCCCTATCAAGGTGGAAGGAGTATATAGAGGGTCTATACAAGGGCGATGTACTTGAGGACAATATTATGGAAATGGAAGAGGATGTAGATGAAGATGAAATGGGTGATATGATACTGCGTGAAGAGTTTGACAGAGCACTGAAAGACCTGAGTCGAAACAAGGCCCCCGGAGTAGACAATATTCCATTGGAGCTACTGACGGCCTTGGGAGAGCCAGTCCTGAGAAAACTCTACCATCTGGTGAGCAAGATGTATGAAACAGGCGAAATACCCTCAGACTTCAAGAAGAATATAATAATTCCAATCCCAAAGAAAGCAGGTGTTGACAGATGTGAAAATTACCGAACTATCAGCTTAATAAGTCACAGCTGCAAAATACTAACACGAATTCTTTACAGACGAATGGAAAAACTAGTAGAAGCCAACCTCGGGGAAGATCAGTTTGGATTCCATAGAAACACTGGAACACGTGAGGCAATACTGACCTTACGACTTATCTTAGAAGAAAGATTAAGAAAAGGCAAACCTACGTTTCTAGCATTTGTAGACTTAGAGAAAGCTTTTGACAATGTTGACTGGAACACTCTCTTTCAAATTCTAAAGGTGGCAGGGGTAAAATACAGGGAGCGAAAGGCTATTTACAATTTGTACAGAAACCAGATGGCAGTTATAAGGGTCGAGGGACATGAAAGGGAAGCAGTGGTTGGGAAGGGAGTAAGACAGGGTTGTAGCCTCTCCCCGATGTTGTTCAATCTGTATATCGAGCAAGCAGTAAAGGAATCAAAAGAAAAATTCGGAGTAGGTATTAAAATTCATGGAGAAGAAGTAAAAACTTTGAGGTTCGGCGATGACATTGTAATTCTGTCAGAGACAGCAAAGGACTTGGAAGAGCAGTTGAATGGAATGGACAGTGTCTTGAAAGGAGGATATAAGATGAACATCAACAAAAGCAAAACAATGATAATGGAATGTAGTCTAATTAAGTCGGGTGATGCTGAGGGAATTAGATTAGGAAATGAGGCACTTAAAGTAGTAAAGGAGTTTTGCTATTTGGGGAGCAAAATAACTGATGATGGTCGAAGCAGAGAGGATATAAAATGTAGGCTGGCAATGGCAAGGAAAGCGTTTCTGAAGAAGAGAAATTTGTTAACATCCAGTATTGATTTAAGTGTCAGGAAGTCATTTCTGAAAGTATTCGTATGGAGTGTAGCCATGTATGGAAGTGAAACATGGACGATAAATAGTTTGGACAAGAAGAGAATAGAAGCTTTCGAAATGTGGTGCTACAGAAGAATGCTGAAGATTAGATGGGTAGATCACATAACTAATGAGGAAGTATTGAATAGGATTGGGGAGAAGAGAAGTTTGTGGCACAACTCGACCAGAAGAAGGGATCGGTTGGTAGAACATGTTCTGAGGCATCAAGGGATCACTAATTAAGTATTGGAGGGCAGCGTGGAGGGTAAAAATCGTAGAGGGAGACCAAGAGATGAATACACTAAGCAGATTCAGAAGGATGTAGGTTGCAGTAGGTACTGGGAGATGAAGAGGCTTGCACAGGATAGAGTAGCATGGAGAGCTGCATCAAACCAGTCTCAGGACTGAAGACCACAACAACAACAACAGCCCTATCAATAGAGAGACCTTGTAGCTTCTTCATAGCTAGCTGTGGGTTACGTTTCAGAAAGGACTGTAACCAGTCCCAACCTGCCATTTGATTTTATTTAGGAAATCTATGAGGAATTCTATTTCTTTCTGCGATCTGGAATACTAGCCTACGAAGAGCTTCTCCAGTTGGTGGAAATCCACACATTTGCAACTGTATTGTGTAAGTGAGCAATTGTTTCTCATTCTCTTCACCAAGGCTACCTATAAATAATACCAATAATTATAATGTGACAGTTATTCATCGGCGAGAAAAGTTTAAGGAATTAAAAAAGTGTAATTCAGTCACTAATTTTTAGGTGAATTAATATTTCAGTTAGAAATTATTCTCATTTTGCTCCATAATCAAAGAAAACATAATTTCTAGAGTACTGCTTACTTTGTGGGCCCATGCCTTGCTTCCTTTCATCTTTCTTCACCAGACGTCGTTTCAGAGTTCTATATGGGATCCCATATTCTTGGGAAGCTCTAAAACAATTCGTTCCACCAGTCCTTACATGTTCCATAGCCATTTGTAGGGATTTTTCAGACCACTGACCCCTTTTGATGTTCTAACATACGTTCGAGGCATTTCCTACGGAAAGAAAGTCTGTGTACCTCAGGGATACGATTCGGCATCTTACCCCGAGAAAACAGTGGCGTCTCTCCCGAGGCATTGCCGTTGTGTGGCAACGGCGGAATGGCAGCTTAAACTACAGAGTATCTTATACGCTCAGCATGTGCAACATTTGGCTCTACTACATTATTCAGACGCTCGTACGCTCTTGAAAATAGCTGTGCACTATTAAGAAGGCGTCAGTTTTAGGTCTTACCTTGTATTTGTTGCTTCCAAAGCGGAGAAATAATTACCACAGCGATACACAGAGCTGCCTTCGCCGCATACTACAGCTAGCGATTGCTGTGCACGTTGGTGTCGCGATCTGTTGAGAGTCGGCGGAAATGACAGCTTTAGGCATCTCACCCCGGTAGGCATCTCCCCCCGATCTACTCTATAAGTAATTATTTAAGATAACGTCCAATATAACCTTAGTTTATTTCGAATGCTCTCTCCGAGTTTTAAGATATACAAATGTTATGTTCAATGGCGTACATAATTCGTCAACCACTTCTTCCTACACCTGGATCCATTTTTTCATCCTTTTACTGTTAGAATCTGATCTAGAAACTGAAGTAACATCGGTTTTGTCCACGTGTCCAATTTCGTGAGGTTACAATTTATGTCTTCAGAGGATTATTGTCGAATTATTGACAAAACATTTTATTGGTTGAAGCCAGAAGATCGTGCTAAGCTATTCGCCTCTGGTTTGATAATGAAAGAGTTAAATAACTTTTTAAAAAATCATCGAAACTGTCACCTCTTGCACACTCATTACCTTGCAAGCATTTGGTACATTTAACAGAATGCATCACGCGAAGATCGTCACCAAAATTTTTATTTCTTTTCTTTAAATCGTAGTAAATATCCGCTACTCTAAGAACATGTTGCTTAAATTCCTTCTCATCATCATTAGAAAAACTTTTTCTGTTTGAAACATAACTAACGGTAGTGGAAGGCGAAATTATCTTTTTATAGTGACTTTCATATTTGGAAACCTTCCTAAAACACCTTGCTAAGATATTATAATTGATCTGATAATCAGCTTCGTTTTTACAATTTGATAGTCTCTGGTTCTTTACGTTCCTCTTTCCTACATGTATGATGTCTAAAGCAAATTTTCCTCCATTTGTCTATTTTTTTAATGTATTACCTTGAGATAAGTGAAAATGATTAAACTACCTGCCTGCAGAGGTCGTTGCAACCATCTGTAAGATTTTTGGTATAACCCACTACAACAGACATTTTAGACAATTACTAAACTGGGAGAACAGACCTTGAAGCTAACCTCAGCATTAATGTAGAGAACATTCAGCAACTACTACAGTTTGGATGGGTGTAATGTCAATAAATAGCGGCAGAAACCAAAAAACCCCAACTCATGGTATTGTGATTGTAGTGTCATTTGAGTTTAGACCGCTGAGACTCAGTAACGACTGTGAATTGAGACCTTTTATAACCAACCCCTGTGTCGAGCAGCTTCCAAATATGAGAAATAAAGAACTGAGAAGCAGAAGTTGCTAAGACAAGGTTTTTGAGATATGCAGTTTACATCACAATATACACCTTGATGAGCAGTTCTGTAAGAGTGCTACATGATTTGCAGATCAGAAACTGTAATATCATCAAAATATGAAACTTTCACGTTCACTGAACTTCAGTTTTACAAACAGAAACTGCAAGTCTCCTTTTCTAGTTATAAGTTGTACAATCAAGTAGCCGCAATGTCAGGCCTTTTGCGGCTACCACCAATGTGCAATCCAAGCTCCTTGTTTCCAGCTGTTTATTCAGTGTGAATTGAAATATGGCGGAGAACAGTAGTGATCAGTGAGTCAGCTCCTCGAATGAGTGTCTATTTAAAGTTAGTGGCTCGGAATATAGAGCAACTGAGGACTCAGAATCGTCAGAAAGCGATTTAAATAAAGGATATGCGACTTTGAGGGCAACTTAGAATGCTAGCATGGAGAACAGTAAACCTTCCACATTATTCACAAATGAAGATGAGCCTAATACAATAATCCGGTTCGTGGACGTGAAAGACGTAGAATTGAAGCGATCCATTTGCAAGAATAGGAAAGCTGCAGGTAAGAAAACTATCAACTTTGAACCAAAATATTATAACTTATAGAAATATATTTACATGTGTTGCAGGATAATTTATTTATTTTTCCGGAATCTAAGATTTCAGTTAAGGCCTGCATATGTTATGAAGGGACTACTAATAGCTCATACATGCAGAATAAAGACTTTCGTTGCATGTATGGGTTTGCACAAAAGTTCTCCATTGATTAAAAAGATATGATCTTCTAATACTTCAGTAATGGAGACACTCATGAGCAACAAAATATTTATCTCCAGAGTCGTATTTAACAACAACACATATGGTATGTCTTTGTTATAAAATAAAAGCAATGGTTTCTGGCGAAATAATTACCACATTTATACGAATCTAATGGCCTTGTCTTTTTGTCCAGATGTATACTTAAAACCCTAGTGTTCATCAGATTTGGTGGCACATTAGAATCTCATAACTAATGTTAAGCTGTTGATTAGTAAAACTATTTAATGGGTACTTAATAATAATAATGAATATTATAATGTAATAATGAGTATTATTATTATTATGACAATCAACTGGGGACACAATGAGCATCTGACATTGTTTCATACAACTATTTATTGTGTACTTAATAATAATGATAATATTTGTTATTATTATTGTTATTACAGCCAATTCGGAGCATATTATGTAATTGACATTATATCATATACATTGAACTTTCTATTATACTATTAAAATATTTATTCAGTGATATGTTTAATCTTGCATGAGCCATAGAGTAATATGTTATGATCTAGAGACCTCTTAATGAAAGCAATCCCATTTCATAGGTTGGGGCTTATCATACTCACAAGCTTGACATCAAACGAGGAGAAACTATCCGCCACTATCACGTGAAATGGGTAGCATATGAGTTAAAGTATGCTAAAAGGCATTTAATGATCTTTGTGGTGTAAAGCAAGGAATATTGGATCAGCAAGTAAAAGGTTTTGGGCATTCGCTGAAGGGTGGCATAGGTAAGATGACAGAGGAAAGCATCATCCTGAACATAAGAAACCTGACTATTTCCCCAGAAGATACGCGATTTTATTGCCCATTGTAATTACTGTCGCTCCAAAAGTATAACTGCAAAATATCTTTCTGCTCAACTGACATTGTCTCAGAAATAATTAAAATATTTATTGTTTAATTATATATTCCACCATGATTATCATTTGAAATTTGGTCAACCAAAGAGAAATATTTACAATTACTGCACACAATGGGTGTGCAGTCCAATACAGAGTTTACCGAAAAAGCTAGGGCTGTTGTCTTGTTGGAAAAAAATGCACTGTCAGAAAACTGAATATTTTCACATACATCTGCGGGAAGTAAAGGACGCATCTGATAAAGGCCCTTCAGTACAGCGAATTGTGTGATTATAAAATAAGTTCAACTCTTCCTGTAAGAAACATAAGGAAAAATGTTATAAAAGACAACTATGGCTGCATAGATTAGGTGTATTTAACTTGGTTTCCAATGTTGCAACTGTATTTATTTCTCCTCAGACGATGTGTAGAAAATTACAAAATGTGATTCACCAGAAGAGCTGACAGGTTTACATTGATCGACAATCGAATCTCGATGGTCCCGTGCTCACTGCAGCTATTACTGAAAATGTCGTTGGGTCAACGTGTAAAACGATGTGCTACGGAGCTCCATGTTCAACAATGTACGATGAACGGTGTGCTTCGAAAGAACTGAGAGTGCATCAGCAATGTACTCTCTCCGTACATATGCTACAAATCACCATCTATCCTAGTTTACAGAGCACATATACGTCCGAACCCCACCTACTGTGAAGAATCTGGGATATCTAACAATTTAGCGTCTAGCGATAGTTTCACTGTTCTTTTATCTCTTTCCGTAAATGATCATGACAGTAGCACGTGAACATTCGACCATCTTCGCCGTTTTCGAGATCGTCCTTCACAGGCTCTGCGTAATAACAATCGGCCTTCTGCAAAGTCACTTACCTCAGTGGATTTCTCCAATTTTAGCCCACATTTTAGCTATGGTGATCGCCAAATCGTGTCTGCTCCGCTTCCATACTTCTGTTACCGACTCACTTGGCAGCAACGCCAACAGGCGGCATCCATCGTCGCTGTGGGTAATGGTATAATTTTGTGACTTATCAGTGTATATACATACCCACTCTCGCTAATGCGGAAATTAAAATGGTTATCAATGCTTCAGGTGTCGGCTTGACACGTGACTAATTCCTTGTAACTATTGTTAATCCTCACGACAAAGATTATGCAGTTCTTGTATTCTGGTGCAGAACTGACCACAAAAAAATTAAAATCATTTGCTTCCGTGTAATAAGTATTTTCCTGGCCCAGTAGCATCCACCTCCAGCTCCTGGCTTTCACCTTTTGATATTGATACAAGAATAATTTAATTGCTTTAGGTTGCTGAGGGAACATTAAGACATAAGTATCATCTTCAGTCCCGACGTACACATATGTACACATATGTGCACATCAGGTCTTTGTAGTGTCATCCTGCCAAATGACGTTTTCCTGAATCGAGACCTGATGTGCACGACCGGGTGTTGTGTGATGTCCTTAGGTTAGTTAGGTTTAAGTAGTTTGAAGTTCTATTGGACTGATGACCATAGATGTTAAGTCCCATAGTGCTCAGAGCCATTTGAACCATTTTTGTGCACGACTGTGCACATCATGCGGTTTCTGTTTCTGCCGCTAGGTCGTGCGCAAGTCAGTTTTGGCGGGATTTCTTGCATCCTGAAACTTCAATCTGAAGGGTGGCGTCATCTGCGACACTCGAGAAAGGAAAATTCAGTTTCAATAATCCTTTTTGAATTGTATTACTGTTTTTATCGTGTCTTACTCCAAACAAGACATCAAGAAAGTGATATATATATGCAATGAAAACGATAGTTTCGTAGTTTTACAAACATCGACTGTTGAATTTGAAGTACACATTTGTGTACATCAGGTCTTAGCTCACAGAATGTAGTGGTACTAACACTAAGACTGATCTCATTGTGAAATCGTAATTTAAAACGTAATCTAAATTAAAGTCGAAAGTTTAGCTACTAATATTCTAGGAGAGCACATACGTTACTATGGTTGCTGTGGTGTAATGAGTAGCGTGTTGGATTCGGAACACTTTGGTCCTGGGTTCTGATCCTGGTGAAAACTCAAATGTTTTTAATTTTGTTATTAGGTTCAGTTTCATTTCTTTATTCCATTACATCAACAGTTACTTTCACTTTATTTCATTTTCGCTTCTCAGCTCTAACAGACGATGAAATTATAAAACTGCTCGAGACGAGTGACTTGAGTTCCTTGTCAGACGAAGATGATCCTGTTGATGAACCTCCAACTCCACCTGAACGAATTGGTGTGCTTGAAGTTGAAGGATGCAATGTGGATGTTACTCCTGAGGCACCTGCATCAGTTTCATCATCTCACTGTCGTCCACTAAGATGGAGGCAATCTAAGTAAGCAATACATTGGTGTAGTTCTGTGTGTCATCTGACACGATTTAGATCAGTATTTTTCAGTGGTACTATTTGTCTGCAGGATGTGTAATCGACAGCATTCTGACGACAACTTTGAAGAACAGACTGATGGTGAACTGAGAAACCCTTCACAACTTTTCTTCGAGTACTTTGATAAAAATTTCTGGAAAAATGTTGGAGGACAAACTAATTTATATCATTGTCAAAAGAACTCAAAAAGTCTGGATACAAATACTAATGAAATTTTGTCCCTTGTCGGAATTGAGATGTTGATGGGTACATTGAAATTGCCCCAGGCAAGACTTTACTGGAATATGCAACGGGATATTCCACTTGTATCATCAACCATGACAAGAGATAGATACTACAGATTACGAAATAATCCGCATTTTGTAAATAATTTGGAAGATCATGATGTAAATGACAAACTTTAGAAGGTTAGACCTTTAATTGATGCTTTTAGAAATAAATGTATTAGTTTACCCAGGTCTCAGTACCTTTCTGTGGACGAACAGATGATTCCATTCACGGGCAGGTGTAAGATGCGAACATATGTACCTTCCAAACCTAATCCACTTGGCCTCAAAAATTTTATTTTAGCGTCATCAGATGGACTTGTCCTTGATTTTGCTATATACACCGGCAAAGGAACAATTCCTGACAGCGATCAAAAAGAACATGGCCTGGGAGCGGCTATACTCAAACTACTGGCTAGAACTATACCCAATGAATACAATCATGTAATTTACAGTGACAGATTTTTCACCAGTTCAAAATCTGTTCAGCTTTTACTAGACAGGAATATATTTCAGACAGGAACTGTGATGGCCAATAGAATAAAAGAAGTAGCTTCTAAGTTCAAGAGAGATCAGGAGCTGCAGCGGGGGCAATTGGATGAGTACGTAAGGGAGGAGCAGGAAATTTGTGCCCTCAAATGGAAGGACAATAAATCCGTCACTTTGTTATCCTCGTGCATAGGGAGCGAACCAGAGGGTACCTGCCAACGATGGTGTAATACAGAAAAAGCAAAGGTTAGTGTCAAACAACCAGCCATCATCAAAAGCTATAATCGCAATATGGGTGGCATTGATCTTTGTGATAGATACATGGCATACTATAGGTCAAACATCAGAACAAAAAAGTGGACTGTCAGAGTATTCAACCACTTCACTGATTTAGCCATAATTAATTAATGGATTATGTACAAAAGGTGTTGTCAAAAAGAATGGATACCAAATCAAAAGTGGATTTCTCTCATAAACATCAGAATTCACTTGTCCCACGACATGGTAAAGTCTCACTGGAACTGTCGAAAGAAATTTCTCCGAGTGTGACACAGGAGTATGTCAGCAGTTCTGATGAAGATGAGCAGCATCAGCCCACAAAACGAAGACGAATTCTACCAAAGCCAACTAGAGAAAGCAAATGTGACAGGGTTGACCACCTTCCTGAATATATTGAGAGTAATTTTGCCTCATGGTGTCGGTTACCAGGGTGCAAGTCACGTTCCCGCATAATGTGTAAAAAGTGAAAGGTTTATTTGTGCATATTAAAAAACAATTGTTTTGCTAAATCGCATAAACATGAGAAGTAATGTGTTCATAAAATGTAATGTGTACTTAAAAATGAGAAGTAATGTGTACATTTTTCATTGGTAATAAAAATATGAAAATATTGTGAGATCGGCATTTTTTTCTCTGTTGAGACCCAATGTACACACATGTGTACATTCAATTACTCAAACATTACATAAAATAAAATTTCAAAATTAGTTTTTTTGTGTTACTTTGACATCAGATCCACCAAAAACAGCAACTGGAACATTTTTCCATTCTTTGTTTATCTTCGGGACTGAAGAGGGTATGATAAATTTATGTGAGATACAGTTCAACTTTTCATTAACAATGTATAAAGTCTTCACAATACTAAGGTATGTAAAGAAGTATTTTAAGACAAATTTGTCAACCTAAGGTACATAAGAAATTTGGCCATGTATTAAGAATGGTAGTCAAATACTTGTCACCGTTCTCTGTATCTAAATTAAACGCCGTCCAAACAGGCCTTGGAAGGCCCAACGGCACCGGCCCACCACCGTGTCATCCTCAGCCCACAGGCGTCATTGGATGCGGATATGGAGGGTCGTGTGGTCAGCACACCGCGCTCCTGGGCGTATGTCAGTTTACGAGACCGGTGCCGCTACTTCTCAATCAAGTAGCTACTCAGTTTGCCTGACTTCACTTAGCTAGTTAGTTAAATTACTGAAACACTTCTGACGCATAATAACCACATCAGCTATATGATATACCATTGTTTCAGCAAAAAGCTTGCTTTTGTAACAGAAGTTCTTTGCCACTGAGAAAAAAAGTCATACAAATGAAATAATATCTATTGATATTTCATATTCAGTGAACATTCAATGGCCATAAAAGACATAAATATATGCGTCTGTGTGAAACAGTCCTTCTGAAATGGGATTGTTTGGATAAAAGTTTTTAGAGAAATGATCAAAGTTAATGGTGTGCAGTTATTATTATTATTCCAAACATTGATATCTGTAAAACAACTAGTACCTTATGCAAAGTGTCACTGAGGCACTTTATCATCATCCTTATTTCAGTAAGGAATGACACAGTAAATTGAAGTTAATATCTGTTTTATTTCCATACTACTACTTAAAAAAGGGCTCAACTGTTTTTTAACTGTTTAAACCAATACTGACAGTAACCATTGAAATTACTTGTGAAATACGGATGAGTTAGTTAGTTAGTTAACGTTCCGTGGATCATTTTGCACGATAAATCGTAATTATGTTGAACGAGTCATTTTACATTTCATCGCAAATAAATTTGTGAATATGGCTACATGCCGAACATTTATAAAATGCTTTGCAGAAAAAACTTAGAAAGCAAATGACTGAAACTCTAATTCTCTTCGACAGGCAGAATGACCACTAGAGAGCGTTAGTATTTAATGTTATTACAGTGGAGGACCGCCGTATTGTGCACCAGGCATATAGTGCTACATTAACTTTAACTTAGTTTCTTCTTACTATCTTCAAGTGGAATTAATTAGTAAAACACGGAGCTTTAATGTTCTTTCAATAAGGATACTCGGTAATCACTTTAGCATGGGAAGGATCCTAAGTGGAAATGTGACAGAGGATAAATGAAGGTAAGTTTTCATAAATAGTCTTTTGGTTACCTTATGATTGAAAACAAATAAATCATCCACATGAGCTGATCCTTCACTGTACAATTTCATAATTCCTTGGTTCCTCTTCAGTGATTGTGCAACGTGGTGGCGATTACATATTGGCAAGTGGATTTGCAGGCAGAATTGCTGGACTATGGCATTTCTTGGTGGCGATGATAAATACCAATTTCAGAATAGTTCCATCCATTCGAGGCATTGGAGAGCGTCAGGAAAACCCTCTCTTGGAACCAGCACAATACACAACTTGTACATGAGCAGTTGATAATTTGCTAGCTCTTCCCCGACTGACTCTTGATTCCGCGTTTTTATCCATGCCAACCACATTTTGCGCGCGCTACGAAATTCTGTTCTATAGGTGAACCACAACGCCTTTTACAAACAAAATAATTAAGAACCCTAAGTGAAGGTCAGCACCTTACATAACAACAAACAATCACTTTAAATAGAATAGACCAGTTACACATACTGGTATTTCTACAAAAAATTATTCACAAAGAAATTACAATTCTACACAGTAAGTATTGTTCCCTCCAAATGAGGCAAAGAATTCAAATGATAGATACACTACATTGCATAGAATCAAACCATTACATCAAAGTTTTTACAAAGAAAGGTGTATACAATTTTGTATTATCGATTCAATCAAACATTTACAGAAGCTCAACAATGGAATGTTGAACAAAACAGAAAGCAAAATGAATCAACAAAAGGTACGTAGTGTCTAAGCTATGGTGTTACAACCTCTTATGCGACAGTCTCATGGTGCCATTTTCCAAAAGGACAATGCAGGTCCATATAAGATACATAAATGTCTCCTTGAACTGTCTGCGGGATATGGAGGTAACCTTGTGACCCAGATCTGACCCTATAGAAAACTTGTGGGATGAACTCGGACATCGATCTCATGCCAGTGTCTGTATGCAAGGTGTCAAAGATCAACTACAACAAGTGTGAGTCAGATTGCGTCAGGGGAAGATATTACGACTTTATAACATTTTCCCCACTGAATCTGTGCCTCCATACTGGAAATGATGCAACGTCATGTTGATAAGCGGTCTCACACTGTCGTCTTCATTGTAATTTGGACTCGATTTTTTAACCGCTGAAATACCATCTCTGAGCTGTTTATCGCCTCATATAACTATTATCGATAGAGGCCTTCCCGCTATTGAAACTTTACGTACTGTAACGTAATAACGAGTGCTATAACGGCCCGTTGGAGTGGGCAGCATGCCCCTGTCCAATTTAACAGCGCTGTGTGCACAGATTCGCTCCCAGTGTGTGTTTCTTGTATAGTAGCCTTGACACTTCGTACTGCAAGTGGCTTCTGTACACGGCCGCAAGACAAGCTGCTGCAGTGCGCTACGCTGTTCATTCTACCTCCTTTTGAGGAGACACATTCGGACACGGTATCTAAGAAGATGTAATAGTCTGGCCGTTGGAGCTAGTGCCAGACCGATAGCAGCCTCACATACAACCCAAACGCCAGCGGTTGTCTTCCTCGTTTGCTGCACAGTGTGTGGAGCACTGAGGAAAATTCAGTCAGGTGAGAAACTAAAACAAAATATTTCGAAGCGTACTGTGTATCACGGCAGGCACATGTGTTTTTGAGCAATGTAGCTAGAAGAGTGACATCAGCTTAAATTTATTTAAGGCGCCTAGTCTCATTTGCTCTTACAGTGTCGTTGCAGTTTGGCTATGACTATTCTTTCAGTTGTAGCTTCACTGTGAGAGTGTTAAATGAAAGCTTTTATGTTTTGAATTATAACTGCCTTTGTGAGGATTACAGACAAAAGCGATTTAAATTGGGGCTTCTGTTTACTGCAATTGGATTAAGAATTATGCTGTACATTTGTATTAATGGCTCTTTTACTTTGTATTATCATACTTTATCGATTTATAAATTGTTATTCAGAATTCTGAACAATTTTTGTGCTTTGGCTCATTATGATCTTGACTGATAATACTGAGCCAAAGCACAAAATAGATCTAGGTGTTAGCGCAGAATTCCCTGTTTTAAGATTTTTATTTTGTATGTTCTATATATTTCCTCGTTTTATGAGTGTTTGGAAATGAAAATTTGTAAGACTGCCTCATCTAACCAGGTTATCTGCATCGCAAAGATTTTAATGCAGTCCTTGCTGCAATATTGGGCGATGCAAATTCTCTGTGTGTGAATTAATAATTACATCTGGAAAATACAACTAGTTTGGTGTTAATTAGTAGGGTTGCATATGTTGATAATTATGACTCATATCATAGTGTCATTTAGAGAGGCTTGTGAGCATGACCAAGATTTATGTGCATTTGATCTCTAGAGTCTTGCATAGTTAAATCCGATGTTATGTTCCCATTAACTCTGATCCATAACTATGAAATTTCAATAAATTATTGTGAATTTTAATTATTTTGGTTGGATTAGTTTAAATTAAGTCTTTCATTTTTAATTTTATTGGTATTATAGTTTTATTTCCTAAGTCATGTTGTCAGTTTGGATTGTAATTGTTCAGTGACTGGTGCTTGTTATCTTCATTATTTGGGAACCCTTTATCGCTGTTCTTGGATAGCTGACTTAAAATTCGTTATTCTGGTGAGTTGCTTGAATATATCTTTCGTGGTTCTATATTTACATTGAATGGTATAGTTTGTTGCAAATTGCTTTTTGTGGTTTTATTATGAATAAATTGTTTACTCTATAAGAATAGTATACACCTTCACAACACCCAGTCACAATCATTCATTAGCCTATTTTCTGCTATTCCTAATGTACCATGTGGTAGCAAAGGGTATTTGTTTGTTGTATAAAGTATGTCTTGGACTGTTTCAGTTCGCTTTTTCATATTGGAATGTGGCTTTGAGAGATATTCTGGTTATAGTTTGACTTCTGAACAATAAATTACCATATGAATTTACCATTTGTGAATAGGCCTCTGCAGTTATGGGGCCAGAGCTGACCTAATAGGTTCTAACATTTTGGGAGAGGATTTCACACAGCTCCTATGGAACAGTATGATTGTAATACTAGCAGCGTTGTGACAGTAGAGAGGTGAGTTGTATTGGGAGTGGTCAGCTGCTAGAGCACAGTAACAATAAATATTCAGTTTAATCAAACTGTATTGATTTATTAAACCAACTGCACAATTTATAGCCATGTAATGCCAGTGGAGACCAACGAAGTATGAATTTAAAGAAAAAAAAAAGCCGTTAGGGTCAAATCCTAAGACACTCCACTGTACAAAAGAGGTACACAGCATGTTTAAGAAATTAATTTCCTTTCAAAGGAACCCCCACAACCTTCGACAAGTTAGTCCCTAAAATAAACGTGTCTCTTCACGATTAATAGTAGTTTTACAGCATACCAAGAAATGTAACTTGAATGTTCTTTGCCCCACAGGGCAAGAGTTTACAAAAGACACACACACACACACACACACACAAACTGAGTTTGCCCAGGCCTATAGGTACTTTAAATGTACTCTATCACTAACATGATTGAATAACAGTGATAAATATGTATATATACTCAAGATGTAAATGAAAATCAGTACCAAGTCCGTGATTCGAAACCAGGTCTCCTGTTCACTAGGCACATGCACTAACCACTACAGCACCCTGGCATGGTGGCTTTGCACTTGGACAGTCCTAGCACACCTCCCTCCTAATTCAAAGTCATCTTCACGTCTTAGCACACTTTGTATCACCCTAAACCGTAAGAGTATTGCCGAGGCTCTCCAGCTGTACTGGAGAAGTTCCTCAGCTTCGAACAAAACGTGGCATACTGTCTGAAACACTGGCGCAGATGCTTTAGTCAAATGAAACTATCAGTTTGCAGAGACCTTTCCAAGTCTCAGTTGCCTTGCTACAAATTTTCATTCGTCGCTTCAGTCTGCATATATAAGTTATAGATGTTTGAGAATTGAATCCTACTGTTTCATTTAATTAAAACAGCGGAAACACCTACAATCTCTGAAATTCCCACTGAAACAGGAAACATACATCAAAATAAATCCACTTTGGCAGAACAACTCGTGACTTATTCTTTTAAGTAGCATGCTGCAGTGAGTGAACTAAGTACAAACACAACATCACTACACCTTAAGGAAATGCAAGGCAAAATGTTATTGTTGAAGCCGCAAGAGACAACTGAACATTCTACCAAACAATGTTCAAAACTCTATCCCCTCTAGGACAATTTCGGATAATGTTTACAGGTTATTATGAGCCAACTTGTCTAGCAAGTGAAGACTCCTGCCGTTTAACTTGTTCCCGCAAATAGATTAATCACAACACATATGCATATTTCTGCCAGAAGGAGCTTTAGTCAAGTAGGTCACATATTACCATACAAATAATTTGATCTGAACCACCCCCTTTTCTGTACAACCAGTAGTTACAATGTAGGTGGAAATTAACTTAACTGCACACCTATTCTAACTAGATCTACTTAACAGATGTTCTGTTTTTTCTGTTTCTTTTAGGCACAGGTTCACACAAAACAGAGTTGCAAAGGTTTCAAACATCATAAAGTGAACGCTACACAGGATGGCTGTGTGAGGCTTCCATGGTAAAACGCTAGATTATTAGTTGTGTAAACTAAAGCACTCTGACAAGAAAATAATATTAAAGGAAAGGTGACATATCCAGACACCGTGATTATGGTTTAAAAACAGAATCAGTGTCGCCAGATAGCTTTACAAAGAATAGTACAATTTTGAACTTTGTCAGTCTCCTCTTAGAACAAGTAAAAACCCTGGTTGGGAGACCTGGATTAGGTCTCCAACGCACGAACTATATATGTAAGAAGATTCATACCAGAACTTAAGTCACTGTCTTGAATTGTGCGAATTAGTGCACACCAAAAAACAGTAAATAGCAACCAGTCAAATCAGTAGTTTGTTCAGAACAGCAGTTATTCACATACAAAGTCCCAATGACTGCCCACACTAAAACACGCCAGTACCTTAGAGCGTAGGTCTCTGACAGACACACGACGTATTAGTACTGATACAATTGATCAAATCTGCAGTTTATGTACAACAGTAACTATTCTAATATCACGGACCATAGACTGGTCGCACTAAAAATGAATTAATGTATCAGGATTAGGATCTATAAATCAAACACGGTGCATCAACACATAATAAATAGCAGCCGTCCCATATCTCCAGTTTATACAGAACAGAAAAAGTCGTGGCCCATATTATGACCTTACTAAGATGTATTCAAAGTACCATCGTCACATGCAAGAGGAGACAGTGGAAATAGTGAAGAGTCAAAACATATACAAGTTCCCCAGGCACAAGCGACTGCTAAATTACAGAGAAATACACTAACCGAGCAAACACACAGACAGAACAAGAACGCGCTGGATGACTCCCATGCGAAACAAGGTTCATTCAGTCTCACTGTTAGCTAGGAAAATTCCAATATCGGGCAGTCAGAACGACCTTTCTTCTGTCCACAAGTTGATATATTAATCAAAGAACTCTACCGGTCACCAACCGTTCAAGATACTTCAGAGTGCAGCCGCCACGTACGCAACAGTGATGAGCCCCACCCAATATCGACATGTCAACCAGACCACGGAACTCTCCTTTTGGTCGGCTGATAAATCACTTCACGTTTCAAGGGCTTGCGCGTGCCTCTATATACATTGCACTCATACGCTAGGGACTATATCGATCTCGCGACAACCGATGAGTAGCCTATCGATACGGACTGTCGCCAAGAAGAAAGAACATGTGCACGGCACAAGCACAACAGTTCAGTTATCTTCGGCAAAGATGAGACCTTTTTTGAATTCCTGGAAGAGGAAATTACCTCATTGTCCCGACTGAAGAAGTTACAGTTCAGAGGAAAAAATTAAGTTAACAGTTAAAAGATATGAGACGTCTATTTAAAGATGAATAGAGGAGTGACATGGTGGGTGTATGTAGACAAAGGTTGCTGAAACAGAACTAACTTTGAATGGCATGTCGTCGGTAGTGTCTGATTAGGGTTGGAGGGTATAAGAATCCTTTCGTGTGTTTGTCTGTTCATTTTTTTTCAAATTGTGTGGATGTATGTGGTACACTACATTATTCCTCTTAAGTTAAATGCCTAACAAAACTACACAGTGGATATAGGATAATGCGAGGAGTAAATTACCCCTTTCATATTCAACCCAAGGTTGGGAATCTTGACTTATGAAGAATCTCTTTGTAGAAGCTTAATGAAAAATTACGGTTCTGAGCAAAATAGTTGTGTGACATTCAATCGCTGGCTCTCTCACCCTTAATACACTCATAGAAATACAAATGATGACTGGCACAAGCAACCTAAAACAACACTTGTATTTTGCTTAATTAATTTCACTAATTTTGTAACAAAAAAAGGGCACTGGACATGTTCCAGCAGCAGTGCTGATTGAGTGGTGAAGGAAGAGTGAGTGGATAAGCAAGAGTTATGCAAAAAATGAGCTTAATTAATTGGTTGACGAATATTTTTAAAACAAGAGAAAAGGAAATGGGTGACCGAACAGTTTTCCTATTGCTCATTCTTGGAGGAATATTTCAGTTCTAATTAACAACGCATGTACATTATAAAATTAAAGTCTGCATACAAGTTTAAGGACCAACTGAATCTTGATCAGAGCTGAGTAAGGAATGTTGTTGTTGTTGTGGTCTTCAGTCCTGAGACTGGTTTGATGCAGCTCTCCATGCTACTCTATCCTGTGCAAGCTTTTTCATCTCCCAGTACCTACTGCAACCTACATCCTTCTGAATCTGCTTAGTGTATTCATCTCTTGGTCTCCCTCTACGATTTTTACCCTCCACGCTGCCCTCCAATACTAAATTGGTGATCCCTTGATGCCTCAGAACATGTCCTACCAACCGATCCCTTCTTCTGGTCAAGTTGTGCCACAAACTTCTCTTCTCCCCAATTCTATTCAATACTTCCTCATTAGTTATGTGATCTACCCATCTAATCTTCAGCATTCTTCTGTAGCACCACATTTCGAAAGCTTCTATTCTCTTCTTGTCCAAACTATTTATCGTCCATGTTTCACTTCCATACATGGCTACACTCCATACGAATACTTTCAGAAATGACTTCCTGACACTTAAATCTATACTGGATGTTAACAAATTTCTCTTCTTCAGAAACGCTTTCCTTGCCATTGCCAGCCTACATTTTATATCCTCTCTACTTCGACCATCATCAGTTATTTTGCTCCCCAAATAGCAAAACTCCTTTACTACTTTAAGTGCCTCATTTCCTAATCTAATTCCCTCAGCATCACCCGACTTAATTAGACTACATTCCATTATCCTTGTTTTGCTTTTGTTGATGTTCATCTTATATCCTCCTTTCAAGACACTGTCCATTCCATTCAACTGCTCTTCCAAGTCCTTTGCTGTCTCTGACAGAATTACAATGTCATCGGCGAACCTCAAAGTTTTTATTTCTTCTCCATGAATTTTAATACCTACTCCGAATTTTTCTTTTGTTTCCTTTACTGCTTGCTCAATATACAGATTGAACAACATCGGGGAGAGGCTACAACCCTGTCTTACTCCCTTCCCAACCACTGCTTCCCTTTCATGTCCCTCGACTCTTATAACTGCCATCTGGTTTCTGTACAAATTGTAAATAGCCTTTCGCTCCCTGTATTTTACCCCTGCCACCTTTAGAATTTGAAAGAGAGTATTCCAGTCAACATTGTCAAAAGCTTTCTCTAAGTCTACAAATGCTAGAAACGTAGGTTTGCCTTTCCTTAATCTTTCTTCTAAGATAAGTCGTAAGGTCAGTATTGCCTCACGTGTTCCAGTGTTTCTACGGAATCCAAACTGATCTTCCCCGAGGTTGGCTTCTACTAGTTTTTCCATTCGTCTGTAAAGAATTCGTGTTAGTATTTTGCAGCTGTGACTTATTAAGCTGATAGTTCGGTAATTTTCACATCTGTCAACACCTGCTTTCTTTGGGATTGGAATTATTATATTCTTCTTGAAGTCTGTGGGTATTTCGCCTGTTTCATACATCTTGCTCACCAGATGGTAGAGTTTTGTCAGGACTGGCTCTCCCACGGCCGTCAGTAGTTCCAATGGAATATTGTCTACTCCGGGGGCCTTGTTTCGACTCAGGTCTTTCAGTGCTCTGTCAAACTCTTCACGCAGTATCATATCTCCCATTTCATCTTCATCTACATCCTCTTCCATTTCCATAATATTGTCCTCAAGTACATCGCCCTTGTATAGACCCTCTATATACTCCTTCCACCTTTCTGCTTTCCCTTCTTTGCTTAGAACTGGGTTTCCATCTGAGGTCTTGATATTCATACAAGTCGTTCTCTTATCTCCAAAGGTCTCTTTAATTTTCCTGTAGGCGGTATCTATCTTACCCCTAGTGAGATAGGCCTCTACATCCTTACATTTGTCCTCTAGCCATCCCTGCTTAGCCATTTTGCACTTCCTGTCGATCTCATTTTTGAGACGTTTGTATTCCTTTTTGCCTGTTTCACTTACTGCATTTTTATATTTTCTCCTTTCATCAATTAAATTCAATATTTCTTCTGTTACCCAAGGATTTCTACTAGCCCTCGTCTTTTTACCTACTTGATCCTCTGCTGCCTTCACTACTTCATCCCTCAAAGCTACCCATTCTTCTTCTACTGTATTTATTTCCCCCATTCCTGTCAATTGCTCCCTTATGCTCTCCCTGAATCTCTGTACAACCTCTGGTTCTTTTAGTTTATCCAGGTCCCATCTCCTTAAATTCCCACCTTTTTGCAGTTTCTTCAGTTTTAATCTACAGGTCATAACCAATAGATTGTGGTCAGAGTCCACATCTGCCCCTGGAAATGCCTTACAATTTAAAACCTGGTTCCTAAATCTCTGTCTTACCATTATATAATCTATCTGATACCTTTTAGTATCGCCAGGGTTCTTCCATGTATACAACCTTCTTTCATGATTCTTAAACCAAGTGTTAGTTATGATTATGTTGTGCTCTGTGCAAAATTCGACCAGGCGGCTTCCTCTTTCATTTCTGTCCCCCAATCCATATTCACCTACTATGTTTCCTTCTCTCCCTTTTCCTACACTCGAATTCCAGTCACCCATGACTATTAAATTTTCATCTCCCTTCACAATCTGAATAATTTCTTTTATTTCATCATACATTTCTTCAATTTCTTCGTCATCTGCAGAGCTAGTTGGCATATAAACTTGTACTACTGTAGTAGGCGTGGGCTTCGTATCTATCTTGGCCACAATAATGCGTTCACTATGCTGTTTGTAGTAGCTTACCCGCATTCCTATTTTCCTATTCATTATTAAACCTACTCCTGCATTACCCCTATTTGATTTTGTGTTTATAACCCTGTAGTCACCTGACCAGAAGTCTTGTTCCTCCTGCCACCGAACTTCACTAATTCCCACTATATCTAACTTCAACCTATCCATTTCCCTTTTTAAATTTTCTAACCTACCTGCCCGATTAAGGGATCTGACATTCCACGCTCCGATCCGTAGAACGCCAGTTTTCTTTCTCCTGATAACGACATCCTCTTGAGTAGTCCCCGCCCGGAGATCCGAATGGGGGACTATTTTACCTCCGGAATATTTTACCCAAGAGGACGCCATCATCATGTAATCATACAGTAAAGCTGCATGCCCTCGGGAAGAATTACGGCTGTAGTTTCCCCTTGCTTTCAGCCGTTCGCAGTACCAGCACAGCAAGGCCGTTTTGGTTATTGTTACAAGGCCAGATCAGTCAATCATCCAGACTGTTGCCCTTGCAACTACTGAAAAGGCTGCTGCCCCTCTTCAGGAACCACACGTTTGTCTGGCCTCTCAACAGATACTCCTCCGTTGTGGTTGCACCTACGGTACGGCTATCTGTATCGCTGAGGCACGCAAGCCTCCCCACCAACGGCAAGGTCCATGGTTCATGGGGGGGGAATCAACATCGAAATTCCCTGAACTGCCAAAAGTCAGCTGCATTTCACCATATGGAGGATGTGACCTACATCGTCATGGCTGTTGTGATGGCACGGTTCATGTGCTGCATGAGGGATCTGTCTGTGCCGACACATCTGGTGGTTGGTGTCGAAAATGCAACTAATCCTGTCCTACATTGTAATAAGTACTGAAAAATCCTTTTTCAGATTTACGTTATCAGGATTGCAACGCAAAACCTTCCCCTAAACTTCCAAACAACCAAATCACAAAGTTAAGGAACATTCTATGGGTTGAATAAAATCAGAAGGACTCAGTTCAGTAGAAAAAATGTAATTGTAAGGGATACTCTTGTCGAACCTGCACTTAGAGTCAAACTCTCCTTCTTACATCAGAAAATGTAAAGTAATGCACACTTTCAGGAATATGAACCAGACGTCAGTCAAATTTCATATCAAATGACATATTTTAATCCGACAAAGCAGGATGTTAAACATAAAACTGCTTACTGAGCTGAATGCTAAGGCAGAAGATCATTTCGCAATTCCATAGTACCAAGCAGAGGTTGTCCATGACCACACGCGAAACCAAGCAGAGGTTGTCCATGACCACACGCGAAACCAGATCGCAGAGGTCCATTACAAAACTATTAGATGTGTTGAGTTTGAAAACAGCCTGTCTGGAGTCAGAATATCGAGTGTCTTCAGAGTAGAGAGAAGAAAAAGTGAGACATATATCTTCTGGTGAGAGCTACGAAAAATCAACCCCCATAATGTTTCTGTCTTTTCCACTAATTTCCAATCACAGGCCAAAAAGAATTTAATCCAATTGAACGCTTAGTTTCAGTCTTTTAGTACAAGTGAGGACATCCGCCTCTCTGATGTCACAACGTCTGTACAATAGGAATTGCGCCCTCTGAATGATATATTATTCCCAGGCTATAACTTGGAGCTAAAAAAAGGAAGTGGATGGTGTGTGGAATTTTTTCGCTACACGTCCGCATTGTTTGAAAATTCCAGTCTGGCGACACAGCTGTCTTCCCAGCAAGTGGAGAGAGAGTGGAGCCCTCCTCTAACACAGTGGAGACAGTAGAACGAAATGCAAAAGTATGTGTTCTGTTTCTCAAGGTAAACACTTTAGAAGTGAGATGTGGGTGCTATTTAACGTGTCTTGTGTCCGCATTTTGCTAAGATTTGAAACTGCCGACAAAGTTGTCTTCCCAGTATGGAGAGAGAGAGAGAGTGGAGGCAGTAAAACAAAACGTTAAACCATGTTTTCTGTTTCGCATGCTCTGAAGCAAATTATAAGTTAAGGAGCAGCAAAAAAATGTCCCGTCCATTCTCTGTGTCATGAAGAGACGGTAGGCCACATACTGGCATCCCTGGGTGGGTGGCGGCTCCTCGTCATAAACTCATAACTCTGGATCCGTCAGACCAGCGTCCTCGGTTCTCACTGTGCATCTTGAAGACTGCGTGCCTCACTTACAAGCTACCAAAAGAAGACCGTGAGGGCAAGCTATAATTCCTATTTGCTATTTATTTTTGTTTTGAGGCATTCATAGTAGGTTATACAAAGGTTTATACAGACAGTAGTTATTCAGTAATACTATGCAGTTCAATAATAATTCAGTAAGACAATTCAATAGTATAGGGATTATTACAATTTATTATTATATGATGGATGTTTTGCTCTTCTGTCTGCCGAATACTTATTCATTCTTCCAGATATTTTCTTTCTTTCTTCGTCTGAGATCATTCTTCCTGCAGTCCTTTTATTGATTTTCATTTGTAGCCTTGTTTGTGTATCTTGCAGCGTTCTGGTTTTCTTTGTTTTGTTTTTTAAGTCGTCCATTGTAATTTGGTGTTCTCTTAAATCTTCCGTAATTTCTGTGATCCATTTAATGTTGCTCTCACTATTCCACAATTTTTCTGTTATTTTTTTACTACTTCTGCTTCTGATGTTCTCATCGGATGTCCACAGAAGAGATACGCTTCTTCCTGATTGTGCTCGTTACTGGTTCTACTTTCTAGTACACTGTTACATTTGAAGCTGTTCTCCAATGCCCACTTACTTGAAATTGTTTACTTATGCATGTCCTAATTATTCTTCAGTCTGTCCTTAGTATTTTGTCAGTTTGTGTTGTATTAGTGGTTTTGAAGATAGTTTCAACTGTGGATGCTATTTCTGGTTGTGTTAACGGTTTTATAATGTTTTCATTTAGCGTCCATGGAGAGGGTTTCTTTGTTCTATGTGTTTCTGGTAACGTAATTTACTTTGCTCAGTTTTGCCTCGATGGTTTATCCTTTCCATTGTAAGCTATGATTTTACATAAACAGATCTTCTTCTCCCATTGTAATTTTGTTCGCAAGTGTTGTGTCAATTAGTACAATGTCTGTTTTTTCAAATGATATTTGGTGGCCAATTTTCTGTGCGATTTTCTTCAGTGATTGAACTTGTTACCAGGTTTCTTGAACTTTGTATGCTTGGAGAGCAAGATCATCAACAAATCCCAAGCAGTTGAGACATATTATTCTTAGCGCTTCCAGTTCTCATGTTCTTTGGGTCATCCTCGCACCATTCTCTCATTATGTATTCCGGTTCACAGGTGGACAGTAATGGTGAGAGATAGTTACCCTGACTGAAGCCTGTTTTTATAAGGAATGGTTCAGAAAGTTCTTGTCCAAACTTAACTTTCGAATTGGTATTGGATAGAGTAAATCCTATTAATTTAGTTAGTTTAGGATAGAATGCATGATTCCTTAAAATTTTTAGTACTGAAGGTCTATTGAAACAATCATTTGCCTTCTTAAAATTTCCAAAAGTTATTGCTAGAGGCTTGTCCCGTTTCACGTAGTATGGCATAATCAATTTTAAACTAATGACCTGCTCTACATAGCTTCTCCATTGTTTGAAACCTCCCTGGTATTCCACTAACTTCTGGTCTAGTTGTAATTTGATTCTTCCAAATAGGATCTTGGATAAATCTTGTATGTGCAGTCTAGGAGATAGATTCCTCTGTAGTTATCAGATTTGCTCCTATCCCCCCTCTTGTGTAGTGGGTGTATTGTGACTGTGGTCCTGTGTGTAGAAAATTTTTCTATTATTCAAATTCCTGTTAGAGCCTTTTGTAAGAATGTCTTGACTGTTTCACTTGAATATTTCCACATTTCAACAAAAACCTGATCTTCTCCATATGCGTTTTTTGTCCTTTGAGGACTCTTTCTTCTTCTTGGAAAGTTGGGTGGTCTAATTTGTTTGGTTCCATTTTAGCTGAGTGTTTGCCGTCGATTTGTAAGAGTTCTTTGGCTTCTGCACAACTCAAAACTTTTTTTTTTTTTTGGTCATCAGTCTACTGACTGGTTTGATGCGGCCCGCCACGAATTCCTTTCCTGTGCTAACCTCTTCATCTCAGAGTAGCACTTCCAACCTACGTCCTCAATTATTTGCTTGATGTATTCCAATCTCTGTCTTCCTCTACAGTTTTTGCCCTCTACAGCTCCCTCTAGTACCATGGAAGTCATTCCCTCATGTCTTAGCAGATGTCCTATCATCCTGTCCCTTCTCCTTATCAGTGTTTTCCACATATTCCTTTCCTCTCCGATTCTGCGTAGAACCTCCTCATTCCTTACCTTATCAGTCCATCTAATTTTCAACATTCGTCTATAGCACCACATCTCAAATGTTTCGATTCTCTTCTGTTCCGGTTTTCCCACAGTCCATGTTTCAGTACCATACAATGCTGCACTCCAGACGTACATCCTCAGAAATTTCTTCCTCAAATTAAGGCCGGTATTTGATATTAGTAGACTTCTCTTGGCTAGAAATGCCTTTTTTGCCATAGCGAGTCTGCTTTTAATGTTCTCCTTGCTCCGTCCGTCATTGGTTATTTTACTGCCTAGGTAGCAGAATTCCTTAACTTCATTGACTTCGTGACCATCAATCGTGATGTTAAGTATCTCGCTGTTCTCATTTCTACTACTTCTCATTACCTTCGTCTTTCTTTGATTTACTCTCAAACCATACTGTGTACTCATTAGACCGTTCATTCCGTTCAGCAGATCATTTAATTCTTCTTCACTTTCACTCAGGATAGCAATGTCATTAGGGAATCGTATCATTGATATCCTTTGCTTGTATTTTAATTCCACTCCTGAACCTTTCTTTTATTTCCATCATTGCTTCCTCGATGTACAGATTGAAGAGTAGTGGCGAAAGGCTACACCCTTGTCTTGCACCCTTCTTAATACGAGCACTTCGTTCTTGATCGTCCACTCTTATTATTCCCTCTTGGTTGTTGTACATATTGTATATTACCCGTCCCTCCCTGTAGCATACCCCTACTTTTTTCAGAGTCTCGAACAGCTTGCACCATTTTATATTGTCGAACGCTTTTTCCAGGTCGTTAGCCTTGCTTCCATTATTAGCCGTAACGTCAGAATTGCCTCTCCCGTCCCTTTACTTTTCCTAAAGCCAAACTGATCGTCACCTAGCGCATTCTCAATTTTCTTTTCCATTCTTCTGTATATTATTCTTGTAAGCAGCTACGATGCGTGAGCTGCTAAGCTGATTGTGCGATAATTCTCGCACTTGTCAGCTCTTGCCGTCTTCGGAATTGTGTGGATGATGCTTTTCCGAAAGTCAGATGGTATGTCGTCAGACTCATATATTCTACACACCAACGTGAATAGTCGTTTTGTTGCCACTTTTAGAAATTCTGATGGAATGTTATCTATCCCTTGTGCCTTATTTGACCGTAAGTCCTCCAAAGCTCTTTTAAATACTGGATCCCCTATCTCTTCTGAATCGATTCCTGCTTCTTCTTCTATCACATCAGACAAATCTTCACCCTCATAGATTCTTTCAATGTATTCTTTCCACCTATCTGCTCTCTCCTCTGCATTTAACAGTGGAATTACCGTTGCACTCTTAATGTTACCACCGTTGCTTTTAATGTCACCAAAGGTTGTTTTGACTTTCCTGTATGCTGAGTCTGTCCTTCCGACAATCATATCTTTTTCGATGTCTTCACATTTTTCCTGCAGCCATTTCGTCTTAGCTTCCCTGCACTTCCTATTTATTTCATTCCTCAGCGACTTGTATTTCTGTATTCCTGATTTTCCCCGAACATGTTTGTACTTCCTCCTTTCATCAATCAACTGAAGTATTTCTTCTGTTACCCATTGTTTCTTCGCAGCTACTTTCTTTGTACCTATGTTTTCCTTCCCAACTTCTGTGATGGCCCATTTTAGAGATGTCCATTCCTCTTCAACTGTACTGCCTACTGCGCTGTTCCTTATTGCTGTATCTATAGCGTTAGAGAACTTCAAACATATCTCGTCATACCTTAGTACTTCCGTATCCCACTTCTTTGCGTATTGATTCTTCCTGACTAATGTCTTGAACGTCAGCCTACTCTTCATCACTACTATATTGTGATCTGAGTCTATATCTGCTCCTGGGTACGCCTTACAATCCAGTATCTGATTTCGGAATCTCTGTCTGACCATGATGTGATCTAATTGAAATCTTCCAGTGTCTCCCGGCCTTTTCCAAGTATACCTCCTCCTCTTGTGATTCTTGAACAGGGTACTCGCTATTACTAGCTGAAACTTGTTACAGAACTCAATTAGTCTTTCTCCTCTTTCATTCCTAGTCCCAAGCCCATATTCTCCTGTAACCTTTACTTCTACTCCTTCCCTTACAACTGCATTCCAGTCGCCCAAGACTACTAGATTTTCGTCCCCCTTTACATACTGCATTACCCTTTCAATATCCTCATACACTTTCTCTATCTGTTCATCTTCAGCTTGCGACGACGGCATGTATACCTAAACTATCGCTGTCGGTGTTGGTCTGCTGTCGATTCTGATTAGAACAACCCGGTCACTGAACTGTTCACAGTAACACACCCTCTGCCCTAACTTCCTATTTACAACGAATCCTACACCTGTTATACCATTTTCTGCTGCTGTTGATATTACCCGATACTCATCTGAACAGAAATCCTTGTCTTCCTTCCACTTCACTTCACTAACCCCTACTATAACTAGATTGAGCCTTTGCATTTCCCTTTTCAGATTTTATAGTTTCCCTACCACATTCAAGCTTCTGACAATTCACGCCCCGACTCGTAGAACGTTATCCTTTCGTTGATTACTCAATCCTTTTCTCATGGTAACCTCCCCCTTGGCAGTCCCCTCCAGGAGATCCGAATGGGGGACTATTCCGGAATCTTTTGCCAATGGAGAGATCATCATGACACTGCCTCAATTACAGGCCACATGTCCTGTGGATATACGTTACGTGTCTTTAATGCAGTGGTTTCCATTGCCTTCTGCATCCTCATGTCGTTGATCATTGCTGATTCTTCCCCCTTTAGGGGCAATTTCCCACCCCTAGGACAAGAGAGTGCCCTGAACCTCAAAAGTTTTTTAACTGTTTTTCCCATGATTTCTGAATTTTTTATGTTATGTTACTGTGTGCCATTCTTCCATCTTAGTCTTTCAGTATTAGCGCTGGAGTTCATGCTGTTGCAGTTGTTCCCCAAGGATTCTCTGGTAGTTCTTGGAATAGGTTTTGTGATAATTATCTTCTATAGAGTTTGTTATATCTTTATGGATTTGTCTCTTAATTCTCGTAATGCTTTGGGTGAATTTTTTCCTTTCATTTTTGTGGTTGAAGGCACATTCTTCCGTTTTGTTTGTTAGAAATTTTAACCATGTTTCGTATCTTTATTCTTGGAATTTGTCGCATTCTGGAGTACACCATGCATGTTTCCTTTGTGAGTTCAAGGGCGCTAGATTCTCGGCTTGATTCTTGAGAGCTGACATTAGTTCATATAGGTTATCTGTTACTTCAGTAGTTTGTGTTATTTTTTGGTTTTTGCCATTTTTAATTAGCTTGTCTTCTTTAATTTTTTTTCATTCTGTTTCTTTAATCAGTGAATTTGATATTAATTTTAACTAAGTAGTGGTCTGAGCCTGTGTCTTTTCCTCTCAATACTTTAAAATTGTATATTTCCTTACGAAAATGTTTGTGTATACCGACAGGTCTAGCTGTCATTCCCCCTTCCTCCATTTTTGGTGTTTCTGTGTTTCAAGATTATTTGGATTCCTCTTGAAGTATGTTGATTTAGATATAAGGTTGCGTTCTCTGCAGAGTCTTACAGATCTTTGATAGTTCTTGTTTGTTAAGTTACGTGGACTCCACTTTCCAGTTATGTCTCTATATTTCCTTTCTTTTCCCAGTTCAGCGTTGAAGTCTCCGAATAAGAATTTTATATTACTTTTAATTATTCTGTTCAGATTTCGTTCAAGAAGGTCCTAAAATTTATCTACCTCTTGTTTTGTTTTGTTATAAAATATTTATCATTTGACGGAGCAAAAGCATTTACAATTGCATAGGTTTCGTTCTTTGTTTTAAAAGTCAGAGATTCAATTCTTGGCGATATTGCTTGAAAATGTACTGGATCTATTACTTTTACGTTCACTGTAAATCCTGTTCCAGACCGGAGATATTGCTTCATCTACATCTACATTTATACTCCGCAAGCCACCCAACGGTGTGGCCTGTCCTGGTTTCCCATTATAAATTCTATATCGTTGTGATTCGAACGGGTCGTCTACGGTGAGTCTCACTTCTTGGAGCCCCATTATTAAAATCTTTTGTTTGTTTAATTCATCTGTGAAATTCTTGAGTTTTCCGATCCTAAGTAGTGAGTTTATGTAATGTATTGCTACATAATTTGCATGCTCATGTTGAGTTTTCTTTTTGTGTGGCAGTATGCATTTGAGGGTTTGTAAATGCTCCGGTTCGTTGCTCTCTTCTAGTAGGCTACCCACCACATGCAATGTAGCCTTTACATACGCTTTTGGGTAGTACAGTGGTATGTTTTTCCTAAAAGACCTTCTATATTTTATTTTCAAAGCTAAGCAGCCTTCGCCGGGGTATGCTCCGATTTAGAACTATGGTCGTTAACCGCAGGGGGTATGTTTGCTCCGCGAGAGTTATTTTATGTCACTAAAGTCTGCCAGTAAGCCGGTTGGGGCCCTCCTATCCGCCAACTGGACGCACCGCGTAGGAGTGTCGTCCCTCCGACTGTTGCGACAGCGTAGTAGGTTCTTGGAGGCCACAGTTGCAACAAGAATTAAAAAGGAAATTCCAGATGTAGACAACAAGAATAGGAAATATGTCCAATTTCACTGTTTATTGTTACTGATTCGATCCAAATCCGTGTGTTTCATCCTTTACGTGACCTAGCAGGTTGTAAGAAGATAATAAAAAAACGAAATAAAAATGTGAAACGTCACTTTAAATCTATGACATTTTTCAAGGGGTGTTTTAAATATTAAACAGGATAGTAAAAATTACAAGATTCAGGAAGTAGGGGATATCTATGTTGATATGGGCCAATGGGACAGTTTTCAAGGTCGCTGTATCTGCTGATACTGAGGGTGAAAGAAGGGCATTTGTATGTGGTTGATGCCGTTCCTGATACTGTTCAACTCTTTTATTACAACGTGTCTCTCAGTGAACATATAAATTTATTTAGGCTCAAAGATACTGAAATTCTGCTGACCTTGTATCCGTGCGTAAGGTCAAATATACTTCAGCGAATGCCTACGGCCATAGTATTGCGAGCAACTGTCGAAGGTTATCGTAAACAGGTTTGCCAACCAGCAATGCCCACTAAAGGAGACGATATTTTATTGACTAGCATTTTGGTCGGCAACAAGGTAATAGGGAACTCTTTCGCGAGTGTATGTATAGAGCGAAAAAGACACCAAGGAACTTACGTCATTCAAGCTTTCAAGTAATGTAGAAGGGATTAACGCATTGGACAGGTCGTGGATCACGTTGCCCCAACCACTCGAGAACTGGATGTACTTGGAAAATATGACACGTTTCTAAATGTCAGACAGCTGTTGGTGAATGGGAGACAGTCAGTAAGGGATCTGAAATGTTGTGGCATAGTACATGTTCCTCGTTTTTTTGTGAGTTTCAGGATGCTTTAAGTGTGATTTATCAGAATTGATAGTATCGTAGGGCTCAACTCTAGTGATAAAAAGGGTCAGACGTTTAGATGTGGGAAAAGATATGCAGGGCCAACAGATCCACCAAACACCGTTATATTCTGTGAACACGTGGTCTTGGGGTAGCGTCTTTGATTCATAGTCATTCTGCCTTCGGTCTCAAGTTCAAATCACGCCGCTGTTTGAATTTTGATTAATAATCAGCATTGGAGTCTGAAGACTTCCGGCATAACAAGTCACCCTAATTCTGTCAACGGCCTTGTCAAAGGGGGCGGAGGAGCGGACAGAGGTTCAGAGCACTCGCTTGTCCTAGAGGTGAGAAACTGCCCCTGAAGGTGAAGAATCGGCAAAGATCAACGCCATGACGATGCAGAAGGCAATGGAAACCACTACATTAAAGACACGTAATGTGTATCCACAGGATATGTGGCATGTAATTGAAGAAGTGTCATGACGATCTCTACTTTAGCAAAAGATTCCGGAATAGTCCCCCATTCGTGGGGGGGGGGGGGGGGGGGGCACTGCAAACGGAGAGGTTTCTCATGACGAGAAGATTGGATAATCAACGAAATAATAACATTCTACGAGCCGGGGCTTGGAATGTCAGTAGCTTGAACGTGGTAGGGAAACTAGGAAATCAGAAAAGGGAAATGGAGAAGTTCAATCTAGATATATTAGCGGTCAGTGAAGTGAAGTGGGAAGAAGACCAGTATTTCTGGTCAGATGGGTATAAGGTAATATCAACAGCAGCAGAAAGTGATATAACGGGTGTAGGATTCGTTATGAACAGGAAGGTAGGACAGGGAGTGTGTTACTGTGAACAGCTCACTGATAGGCTTATTCTTATCAGAATCGACAGCAAACCAACACCGACAACGACAGTTTATATATATATATATATATATATATATATATATATATATATATATATATATATATATATATACACACTCCTGGAAATTGAAATAAGAACACCGTGAATTCATTGTCCCAGGAAGGGGAAACTTTATTGACACATTCCTGGGGTCAGATACATCACATGATCACACTGACAGAACCACAGGCACATAGACACAGGCAACAGAGCATGCACAATGTCGGCACTAGTACAGTGTACATCCACCTTTTGCAGCAATGCAGGCTGCTATTCTCCCATGGAGACGATCGTAGAGATGCTGGATGTAGTCCTGTGGAACGGCTTGCCATGCCATTTCCACCTGGCGCCTCAGTTGGACCAGCGTTCGTGCTGGACGTGCAGACCACGTGAGACGACGCTTCATCCAGTCCCAAACATGCTCAATGGGGGACAGATCCGGAGATCTTGCTGGCCAGGGTAGTTGACTTACACCTTCTAGAGCACGTTGGGGGGCACGGGATACATGCGGACGTGCGTTGTCCTGTTGGAACAGCAAGTTCCCTTGCCGGTCTAGGAATGGTAGAACGATGGGTTCGATGACGGTTTGGATGTACCGTGCACTATTCAGTGTCCTCTCGACGATCACCAGTGGCGTACGGCCAGTGTAGGAGATCGCTCCCCACACCATGATGACGGGAGTTGGCCCTGTGTGCCTCGGTCGTATGCAGTCCTGATTGTGGCGCTCACCTGCACGGCGCCAAACACGCATACGACCATCATTGGCACCAAGGCAGAAGCGACTCTCATCGCTGAAGACGACACGTCTCCATTCGTCCCTCCATTCACGCCTGTCGCGACACCACTGGAGGCGGGCTGCACGATGTTGGGGCGTGAGCGGAAGACGGCCTAACGGTGTGCGGGACCGTAGCCCAGCTTCATGGAGACGGTTGCGAATGGTCCTCGCCGGTACCCCAGGAGCAACAGTGTCCCTAATTTGCTGGGAAGTGGCGGTGCGGTCCCCTACGGCACTGCGTAGGATGCTACGATCTTGGCGTCCATCCGTGCGTCGCTGCGGTACGGTCCCAGATCGACGGGCACGTGCACCTTCCGCCGACCACTGGCGACAACATCGATGTACTGTGGAGACCTCACGCCCCACGTGTTGAGCAATTCGGCGGTACGTCCACCCGGCCTCCCGCATGCCCACTATACGCCCTCGCTCAAAGTCCGTCAACTGCACATACGGTTCACGTCCACGCTGTCGCGGCATGCTACCAGTGTTAAAGACTGCGATGGAGCTCCGTATGCCACGGCAAACTGTCTGAGACTGACGGCGGCGGTGCACAAATGCTGCGCAGCTAGCGCCATTCGACGGCCAACACCGCGGTTCCTGGTGTGTCCGCTGTGCCGTGCGTGTGATCATTGCTTGTACAGCCCCCTCGCAGTGTCCGGAGCAAGTATGGTGGGTCTGACACACCGGTGTCAATGTGTTCTTTTTTCCATTTCCAGGAGTGTATATACATACATATAACGGAGACAACAAGAAAAACCCCATAGAAACAGAAAAGTTCTGGGAAAATTTGGAGAATATAATGGCCAAGATTCCAAAAGATGATACAAAAGTTCTACTCGGCGATTTTAATGCCCAAATTGGTAGAGAGAAAATCCACCAAAAAACCGTAGGCAAATATCCTGCACATAAATTTACCAATAAAAATGGTACAAGGCTCGTCGAACTATGTAAGCAGAATAACCTGAAGATAATGTCAACATCTCTAAGAAAATGTCCAAGAAAACAAAAGACATGGAGATCTCCTATACTACAAATTGGCGAGTTTCAAATAGATCATGTGGCGATCTCATACCCAGTACAAAAAGAAATTTACGACGTCCAAGTACGCAGAGGAGCAAACATTGATTCAGACCATTACCTAACTAGAATTAAAATCAAGTTTACAGCACGAAGAAGTCATCAGAAGAAAACAGAAATACAGAAATATGACACCAAGAAGATTAAAGAATCTAAAGTAAAAGAAGAATGGGAGAAGGAAAAGGCAAACACATGGGAAGAATTTCATTCTAAAATCACGCGAATAGCTTAGGAAACTATTCCCTTGAAAAAGATATTCAAACACCCATGGTGGGATTCAGACTGTGAAAATGCATTGGAAAGGAGAAAAAAGGCATTTCAAGAATATAACAGTAAAAAATCACAAAAAAGTCTACATTTATTTAACGAGGTTAGAAAACAGGTTTCAAAATCTATCAGGCAAGCAAAAAGGAAGTACACAAAGGCACAACTGGATGCCATAGAAGAAAATTTCCAAAACTATAATACAAGAGACTTCTACAGAACTTTCGCAGATAAAATACGAGGATATATCCCTCAAAATATATGTTTCAGAAAACCAGATGGTAAATTAGCCCTAACAAACCAGGAAAACTGTCAAGTATTGGCTCAATATTTTTCTAACCTACTAAATTGCCCAGAACCTAGTTTAAGGTTTCCCAAAGAAATCAGTGCCAACGCTCAACCGGATTCATTACCACCAACACAGGAAGAAATCAAATGTCACATTAAAAACTTAAAAAATAATAGAACATCTGGCGAAGATGGCATTGTTGCAGAGCTATTAAAAAACCTAGGACCAAAGACGTTGCAAGAGCTCACAAAAATAATAACAAAAATATGGGAAACAGAAAAATTACCAGAGGATTGGAAATGTGACCTTATTCACCCGTTACATAAAAAAGGAGACAGAACAAATGTCAATAACTACAGGGGAATCTCACTTTTACGAGTCAACTACAAAATTCTCTCAACATGCCTGCTGAAAAGAACACAAGAGCAGCTGGAACGCCAAACTGGTGATTATCAAGCGGGCTTCCGCCCCGGTCGCTCATGCATAGAACAAATATTTAATTTAAAGACAATATTAAAACACAAAGCAATTAGAAATGCCCCCATAATTTGTACATTTGTAGATTTTAAGAAAGCCTATGACTCAATTGACCGGCAATCTTTGTTTAACATTTTAGAGGAACTTGGACTTGACTCCAAAACACTAAGGCTTATCAAAGTATCACTGACAGACACTGTATCTAAAGTTAAATTCAGGGGAGAAATCTCTGAACCTTTTCTCATAAAAACTGGAGTACGTCAAGGAGAGGGGCTATCTCCACTTCTGTTTAATATAGTCCTGGATAAAGTCATTAAGGAATGGGAAAAAGAATTAAAAAATCAATCCTACTGGAAACCAATCCATCTTGGTAGAACCAAAGACAACGTGGAGATATCTTGTTTAGCATTCGCGGACGACTTGGCCATACTTGCAGATGATGAAGAAATCGCCACCAAACAAATAGAGATCCTTAAGGAATGCGCGGATAAAGTAGGTTTACAAATTTCGTTTCAAAAGACAGAATTTTTCTGTACGAAATTCCATATACACAGTTTGAACACAAAATATGGAAAAATAAATAGAGTAAAACATTTTAAATACCTAGGTGAAATTTTGGAGCCAACCGGAGGAGAGAAAGTTGCACAGAAGATCAGACAACAGAAAATGAAGAGAGCATATGGTATGACACATGAAATATACAATAAAAAATGCATCTCCTCGAACACAAAAATCAGACACTACTGCGCAGTAATTAAGCCAGCAGCACTATATGCTAGTGAAACGCTCACACTCCTCACAAAATGTGATTTAGAAAAAATACTAAAAGAAGAACGCAAAATTATGAGAAAGATTTTAGGTCCAAAATTAACAGAAGGATACCGGATACAATCAAGAAGAACCACAGAAACTATATCAAACCTGGCAGCAGACATAAGAAGGCGAAGATTAAAATTTTATGGACATGTCACTAGACTTCCCCCCACACGACTCACCAACAGAATTCTCACTTACATAGAAAAAGTCAAATCGACAACACCATGAATTAGCCAAGTAAAATTAGATTTACAAAAAGCGAATATTGAACTTAAAGATGTCAAAGATGGAAAAACTTTTAGAAATAAGGTGGAAAAGTGGATTGTATTGTCGGAGAAGGAAGCACTAAAGAGACCAGGAACAAAATGGACAGAAGAAAGAAAAAGAAAACATGGAGAACGAATGAAAGAAGTATGGAAGAAACGACGTCAGAAAGCTTTGCGTGATCCTTCTGGGTCCATTCGCGATAAGTAAGTTTACATACATACATACATATATATATATATAGATATATATATATATATATATATATATATATATATATATATATATATATATATATATATGAGAACGTCGCAACCTGAAGATGAAGAGATAGAGAAAGTGTATCAGAATATTGAAAGGGTAATTCAGTGTGTAAAGGGAGATGAAAATCTAATAGTCATGGGGGACGGGAATGCAGTTTTAGACAAAGGAGCAGAAGAAAACGTTACTGGAGAATAATGGTTTGGGACAGCTAGTAATATAGAATAGTCTGTTCAGGAATCACAACAGGAGGAGGTATACTTGGAAAAGGCTGGATGATACGCGAAGATTTCAGTTAGATTACATCATGCTCAGACAGAGATTCCGAAATGAGATACTGGATTGTCAGTCATACCCGGAAGCATATATACACTCAGATCACAACATAGGAATGATAAAGAGTAGACTGAAGTTTAAGAAATCAGTCATTAAGAATCATTATTCAAAGAGGTGGGATACAGAAGTACTAAGGAATAACGAGATACGCTTGAAGTTGTCTAAGGCTACAGATATAGCCATAAGGAATAGCTCAGTAGGCAGTACAGTTGAAGAGGAATGGACATCCAAAAAGGGCAATAACGGAAGTTGGGAAGGAAAACATAGGTACAAAAGAGGTACTGCGAAGAAACCATGGGTAACCAAAGAAATAGTTCAAGTGATCGTTGAAAGGTGGAAGTACAAAAATTTCCGGGAGACTCAGGAATACAGAAATACAAGTCGCTGAGGAATGAAATAAATAGGAAGTGCAGGGAGCTAAGGTGAAGTGACTGCATGAAAAATGTGAAGAAATCGAAAAAGTAGTGACTGTCGGAAGGACTGGCTCAGCATACCCGAAAGTCAAAACAACTTTCGCTGACATGAAATTCAAGGGTGATAACATTAAGAGTGCAACGGGAATTCCACTGTTAAATGTAGACGAGAGAGTTGATAGGTGGAAAGAATACATTGGAATCCTCTATGAGAGGGACGATTTGTCTAATGGAATGGAAGAAGAAACAGGAGTCAATTTAGAAGAGGTGGGGAACGCGGTATTAGAATCAGAATTTAAAAGAGCTTTGGAGAACTTCAAATCAAATAAGGCAGAATTACTAAAATCGTTTGGGGAAGTGGCAACAAAACGGCTATTCACTTTGGTGTGTAGAATGTATGGGTCTGGCGTAACTTTCGGAGAAACATCATCCACACAATTCCGAAGACGGCAAGAGCTAACAAGTGCAAGAATTACTGCACAATCAGCTTAACAGCTCTTGCATCGAAGTTACTGACAAGATCAATATACAGAAGAATGAAAAGAAAATTGAGGATGCGCTAGATGACGATCAGTTTAGCTTTAGGAAAGGTAATGGCACGAGAGAGGCAATTCTGATGTAGCGGCTAATAATGAAAGCAAGACTAAAGAAAATTCAAGACACGTTCATATAATTTGTCGACCTGGAAAAAACATTCAAGAATGTTAAATGGTGCAAGATGTTCGAAATTTTGAGAAAAATAGGAGTAAACTATAGGGAGAGACGTGTCATATACAATATGTACAACAGCAAAGAGGGAATAATAAGAGTGGACGACCAAGAACGCAGAGCTCGTATTAAAAAGGGCGTAAAACAAGGATGTAGTCTCTCCCCCCTGCTGTTCAATCTGAACATCTTGGAAGCAATGATGGAAAGAAAAGGTTCAGGAGTGGAATTAAAAGTCAAGGTGAAAGGATATCAATGATACAATTCGCTGATGACAGTGCTATCCTGAGTGAAAGTGAACAAGAATTGCATGATCTGCTGAATGGGGCGAACAGTCTACTGAGTACAGAATATGGATTGAGAGTAAATCGAAGAAAGACGAAGGTAATGAGAAGTAGTAGAAATGAGAACAGCGAGAACACGAAGTAGATGAAGTTAAGGTATTCCGCTGCCTAGGTAGCAAAATAATAAGTGACACAGAGCAAGGAGGTTCAAAATGGCTCTGAGCACTATGCGACTTAACTTCTGAGGTCATCAGTCGCCTAGAACTTAGAACTAATTAAACCTAACTAACCTAAAGACATCACACACATCCATGCCCGAGGCAGGATTCGAACCTGCAACCGTAGCGGTCGCTCGGTTCCAGAGTGTAGCGCCTAGAACCGCACGGCCACTCCGGCCGGCGAGCAAGGAGGACATTAAAAGCAAAGTAGCAGTGGAAAAAAGGAAATTCGTGGCCAATAGAAGTCTACTAATATCAAATATCGGCCTTAATTTGAGGAAGAAACTTCTGAGAACGTACGTCTGGAGTACAGCATTGTATGGTAGTGAAACATGGACTGTGTGAAAACCGGAAGAGGAAAGAATCGAAGCGTTTGAGATGTGGTGCTACAGACGAATGTTGAAAATTAGGTAGACTGAAAAGGTAAGGAATGAGGAGGTTCTGTGCAGAATCGGAGAGGAAACGAATATGTGAAAAAAACTGATAAGGAGAAGGCTCAAATGGCTCTGAGCACTATGGGACTTAACATCTGAGGTCATCAGTCCCCTAGAACTTAGAACTACTTAAACCTAACTAACCTAAGGACATCACACACATCCTTGCCCGAGGCAGGATTCGAACCTGCGACCGTAGCAGCAGCGCGGTTCCGGACTGAAGCGCCTAGAACCGCTCTGCCACTTCGGCCGGCAAAGGAGAAGGGACAGGATGACAGGACATCTGTCAAGACATAAGGGAATGTATTCCATTGTACTAGAGGGACTCTGTAGAAGGCAAAAACTGTAGAGGAAGACAGAGATGGGTGCACATCCAGCAAATAATAGAGGATGTAGGTGACAAGTGCTACCGTGTGATGAAGAGGTTAGTACAGGAGAGGAATTCGTGGCGGGCCGCATCTAAGCAGTCAGAACACTGATGACCCAAAATAAAGAAAAAAACAAAGATGCTGTGAAGTTTATAATGAGCCACTTTGCGTTCTTTCAGACTTATGCGCTCAATTATAGTTGTCGTGTTCAACAACAGCAGCGGCCAATGTTAATTTAGGAGAAACTGAGAGGAGAGACCAGAAGTGCTATCTGACACAGTGAACATATTGTCTAAAAGAAAAAAACCAATTCCTCTGGAGTTCATGAATATCATTCCCTCCCAATAAACGACTGTGTCAGCCGCCCATTCGGTGCCGCTACAGGCCGCGTATACATTACCTGATGGACATACGGTGGTCACATCGAGTCTTCCAGGACCATATTTGTATCAGGATTGCCTGCTAACTCGCTGCCGAAGGTCATGTTGTGGTGCACTTTGCAAGACACTGTATACTTGTGCCAATTTTGATACAATAATGGCAACAAGTCACAACTAGCATTTCTTCAAATGAAAGCTGTCTCTGTTGTATCGTATCCGTGGATGCAACGTTTTTCTAGGTGCTGTAAATATGGTACAACTGTGCACCCGTTTATTATAGACGTGAAGAATATGCAGGAGTATCTAAGCTGCAAGTCCTCATTTGCTCTGCATCTGCCGAGGCAAGCTACAGATATTTTATTCTTTAGTATTGTATAGGAATCCCGACTCATTTTAATTCAAATAGTGCGAAAAGCGGTTTAGATTTAACACCAAGTCATACACAGTGAACTATAACGTGTGTTAACATTGTATTTCAAGCACCTGTTTCATTTGGCTTAAATCATATCTTAAAGTTAATATTTTCTGGTTGGAGAGTTGCTTCCCTTTAAGCAATTGTTTTACAGTACCCTGAAAAAGTTTGGCGTGCGATCTGTTTTACTCCAGCCTCAGCCAGACAAAAGAGGCCAGCTCAGCGATGTGCTAAGCGAATAAGCCTCTGGGGAGAACTGTTGACATTATTTCAAACCACTACGGCCGGACAGTGTACGCGATACGGGCCACGGCGGAAGTGCACCGAACAGCTAACAGTGCAACAGTGTGAGCAAGTGTGAAGTAACATTTTGTAAATCGGAGCATTTGTGGTCTACCGAGAAACTCATACATTGTAAATTTAGTTTGGCATAGCAACCCGTGATCAGTGTGGAGCGAGCTAGGAAAAGTTGTCAGGACGAGAAATATAAACCAAATCCATTCCCCCCCCCCCCCCCTCTAGTAGGAATATGTCAGAAGTGTAGCTATAATTGTGTAGACAACCGAGCTTAGAGGCTCAAAGCATTCAATTATGTCGCCATTCTGTTTGCGCTTTGAAGGGGAGAGTATAACGGACTTTTGGGTTTCAGAGAAACCATAACTAAACACTTGGTGATAAGGGTCTGCTGGCTGCCTGCCCGCTGATTAACTCGTCAAGTTATGGCACGAGGTGGGCCATGCCTGTCGCGTGGTGACTGAAAGCTGTGAATGTTCCGGCTGGCCACGTGACCTCCTAGCCACCTAGACATCGTTGGCCATAGTCCTGGTCGACGTCTGGTGGGATACTTGGGCACTACTACCCTGCAGCGAACATCTAATGTCGGCTATCGCACATAAGCTCATAACGGGAGGGGGAGAAAGGACAGGATGGAAGCATAACTGGCAAAACTCTGGAAGAGCTTGATGAGCTGTACTCGTTCTCCTGCCCTGGTGGCCCACTCAGCATTGCGTTAGCCGCCGATTGTTATCCAGGCCAATGGACGTCACGGGCTCCATCGAGATGTCAGCGCATTCTGCAGGCTCATTGAGGGGTCCCAAGGATGGCCATCACGCTGCATAAGGCTGCTGCTAATGAACACCTGTCAATGCCCTCAACGTTTCACTATTCGCCATGACATGTATCTGCCCACTCCCTCACCATTTCTCACACCCATACAGACACGCAGAGGCCCAGAATATGCGTGTTCGTTATAGTGTTGTTGTATTTTAGAGCAGGAGTTACCTAAAGCTGATGGGTCACATTATTTCGACCTGTGCTTTACTGTTATCGCCTTAAGTCCATTTAGTCAAAGGTCAAGATGATGATACCTAAGGACCAGTACTTCACATTTGTTTATAAATCTCTAAATGTTATACTCGAATATGGAATTATATAAAGTCTGTCTGTTTCATCGTGGTTTAACAGACGTTAATCACATTCATGAAACAACAAATTTAGTGAGAGGTCTAAGGCGAATAAACAAAATGGTTTTTCCAAAATTGGTCCCTTCGGTAAGTGGTCAAATTTATAGCATCAAATTATTTCTCTGAAGGATCGTTCACAAGGTGAGTCCGCATTCATCCTGACCTAGTGGTGCATGCTGTCACTACACTTTACTGCAAAACATCATCTTTCAGAACGAAAGATGAAGGTAAGAGCCGACCGGAGTGCCCGAGCGGTTCTAGGCGCTACAGTCTGGAACCGCGCGACTGCTACGGTCACAGGTTCGAATCCTGCCTCGGGTATGGATGTGTGTGACGTCCTTAGATTAGTTAGGTTTAAGTAGTTCTAAGTTCTAGTGGACTGATGACCTCAGAAGTTAAGTCCCATAGTACTCAGAGTCATTTGAACCATTTTTTGAAGGTAAGAAGTGCATATATTTGTTTCACAGCGACCCTTTACTATGTCTGCTAAACGCTTCAGACGATGTCAGATTGCCTATTCAATTCCCAAAGAGATAGAAACGCAGTTAACTTTAGTAAGAGTGAGTATTTTACGAAAAAGTCGTTTTCAAAGTGTTCATGTTGATCATTTTGTTGCGAGCAGAAAATGAAAAATTACAAAAGACTGCCAGAATAGTGACAACGTCACAGTGCTTTGCACGCGACCAAAAACTCATAACATAAGACAACTGTAGGGTGATACGGTCGTTACAACTTGGATTCCGTCTCATATGTCGTTACTGATTCCACTTCATTGCGTTTGTTAGGCTGGGTGAAGGCCAAATTGCGTTATCAGTGGCTACACCTAGATTACGAAATTGCCAGTAGCTCCGGGTTATCTACTGAATTCATTTTAGGTTTGGATAATATCCACAGTACCAGATTAAACCAGAGTGAGGTAAAGAACTATTTTGCCTTTAAGCCTTGCTACCCTTTGACATGGTTTTATTATTATTATATCTACATCTACCTAGATACTTTGAAAGCAACCGTACGGTTCGTGGCAGAGGGTACCCTGTACCACTCCCAGTCATTTCCTTTCCTGTTTCAATCACAAGTAGAACGAGGGAGAAACAACCGTCTATGTGCCTCCGAACGAGCCCTAATTTTCATATCTTATCTTCCTGGTCCTTACGCACAATACATATTCGAGGCAGTGAAATCGTTCTGCAGTCAGCCTCAAATGCCGGTTCTCTATATTATCTCAATAGCGTTTCCAGAAAAGAACATCCCCTTCCGTCCAGGGATTCCCATTTGAGTTCTAGAAGCTTCTCCGTAAACTTACGTGTCGTTTGTAGCAAATCTAGCAGCCCGCCTCTGAATTACTTCGATGCCTTCCTCAATGAAACCATGTACGGCTCCAAACACTCGAGCGGTACTCAGGCATAGATCGTAACAGAGTTCTGTATGCTGTCTCCTCTGCAGATGAACCACTCTTTACCAAAATTCTCCCAGTAAACCATAGTCGACCATTCGCCTTCCCTATCATAGTACTCACATGCTAGTTCGTCCTCATATCGCATTGCAAAGTTACGCCCAAATATTTAAAACGAGTTGACTATGTCAAGCGGGTCACTAGTAATACTGTATCCAAATATTAAAGGTATGATTTTCCTACTCATCCGTATTAAACTTTTCCACATTTAGGGCTAGCTGCCATTCACCAAACTACCTTGAAATTTGGTCTAAGTCGTCTTGTGTATTCCTACAGTGACTTAACTTCGACAACATACCGCACACCACGGCATCATCAGCGAACAACAGCAGATTGCTGCCCACTCTATCTGCGAAATCATTCATATATATAGAGAACAACAACGGTGCTATCACACTTCCCTGGAGCACTCCTGACGATAGCCTTGTCTGTAATGAAGACTCGCCATCGAGGACAACATACTGGATTCTATTATTTAAGAAGCCTTCGAGTCACTCACGTTTCTGTGATCTTATTCAATATGCTCGTACCTTAGTTACAGCCGGCAAGGGGTCACCGTGTCGAATACTTTCTGGAAATCTATAAATATGGAATCTGCCTGTTGCCCTACATCCATAGTTCAAAGTGTATTATGTGTGAAAAGGGCATGCTGAGTTTCGCACTGTTGATTAGCGGACATAAGCTGCTCAATCTCAAGAAAGTTTGTTATATTCGAACTGTGAATATTTTCAAGGATTCTGCAGCAAACAGAAGTTAGGCATATTGGCCTGTAATTTTGCGGGTCCGTTCTTTTGTCCTTCTTATATACTGGAGTCACCTGCGCTTTTTTTCTGTCACTTAGGAGTCTATTCCGGGCGGGAGATTAACGATAAATGTAAGCTAGGTAAGAGACCAGCGCCTTAGAGTACTCTTTGTAAAGTCGAACTGCGATTCCATCCGGACCTGGTCATTTATTTACTTCCGAATCGTTCACTTGTTTTTCTCGCCAGGTATGTTTACCACTATGTCGTCCATACGGGAGTCTGCCCGATGGCCAAATGGCGTTATGTTTGTACGATTATCCTGTGTGAACGATTTCTTGGATGTGAACTTGAATGTGAAATCTTCGGCATTCGATTTGTTGTCCCCAACTGCCACACCGGACTGGTCAACACGAGACTGAATGGAAGCCTTAGAAGCGCTTAGCGATTTCACATAAGAACAGAATTTTGACGGGTTCTCTGCCAGATCTTTTGCTAAGGTGTGACGGTGGTAGCTGTTGTATGCTTCGCACATACACTCCTGGAAATGGAAAAAAGAACACATTGACACCGGTGTGTCAGACCCACCATACTTGCTCCGGACACTGCGAGAGGGCTGTACAAGCAATGATCACACGCACGGCACAGCGGACACACCAGGAACCGCGGTGTTGGCCGTCGAATGGCGCTAGCTGCGCAGCATTTGTGCACCGCCGCCGTCAGTGTCAGCCAGTTTGCCGTGGCATACGGAGCTCCATCGCAGTCTTTAACACTGGTAGCATGCCGCGACAGCGTGGACGTGAACCGTATGTGCAGTTGACGGACTTTGAGCGAGGGCGTATAGTGGGCATGCGGGAGGCCGGCTGGACGTACCGCCGAATTGCTCAACACGTGGGGCGTGAGGTCTCCACAGTACATCGATGTTGTCGCCAGTGGTCGGTGGAAGGTGCACGTGCCCGTCGACCTGGGACCGGACCGCAGCGACGCACGGATGCACGCCAAGACCGTAGGATCCTACGCAGTGCCGTAGGGGACCGCACCGCCACTTCCCAGCAAATTAGGGACACTGTTGCTCCTGGGGTATCGGCGAGGACCATTCGCAACCGTCTCCATGAAGCTGGGCTACGGTCCCGCACACCGTTAGGCCGTCTTCCGCTCACGCCCCAACATCGTGCAGCCCGCCTCCAGTGGTGTCGCGACAGGCGTGAATGGAGGGACGAATGGAGACGTGTCGTCTTCAGCGATGAGAGTCGCTTCTGCCTTGGTGGCAATGATGGTCGTATGCGTGTTTGGCGCCGTGCAGTTGAGCGCCACAATCGGGACTGCATTCGACCGCGGCACACAGGGCCAACACCCGGCATCATGGTGTGGGGAGCGATCTCCTACACTGGCCGTACACCACTGGTGATCGTCGAGGGGACACTGAATAGTGCACGGTACATCCAAACCGTCATCGAACCCATCGTTCTACCATTCCTAGACCGGCAAGGGAACTTGCTGTTCCAACAGGACAATGCACGTCCGCATGTATCCCGTGCCACCCAACGTGCTCTAGAAGGTGTAAGTCAACTACCCTGGCCAGCAAGATCTCCGGATCTGTCCCCCATTGAGCATGTTTGGGACTGGATGAAGCGTCGTCTCACGCGGTCTGCACGTCCAGCACGAACGCTGGTCCAACTGAGGCGCCAGGTGGAAATGGCATGGCAAGCCGTTCCACAGGACTACATCCAGCATCTCTACGATCGTCTCCATGGGAGAATAGCAGCCTGCATTGCTGCGAAAGGTGGATATACACTGTACTAGTGCCGACATTGTGCATGCTCTGTTGTCTGTGTCTATGTGCCTGTGGTTCTGTCAGTGTGATCATGTGATGTATCTGACCCCAGGAATGTGTCAATAAAGTTTCCCCTTCCTGGGACAATGAATTCACGGTGTTCTTATTTCAATTTCCAGGAGTGTAGATATTTTCGCAGACGCAAGAATATCTACTGATCTCCACTTTTCGTCATTTGTGCGTTTGTAACGGTACCATCGACCACCTTAAACGGCAATCGATGCTAAAGTTATATCTCCGCGAGGAATTTTTGAAAAGTTTTGGAAACAGAGCAATCAAACTGGGATTCGTTTCCGAAACACTCCAGCAGAGTATAACTAAAAGTAAACAGGTGGTTCAGGAACAGTCTTTCTCCCAGCACAAAAGCATGTTTTAACATTACGTATTAAAACCGGTCGTCAGCCTGATTAGACATTCTTGTGTTAAGCAATATGATGAAGCAGGAGGCAGCGCTAAGGCTAATCTAACCTTCCTTGACACACACACTGATCTCTTTCGTTATATCTGTTCATACTACAACACGGTAACCTAACCTTGCAGATAAATGTGTTAGTAACAAACAAATGGCCAACGAAATAGTGAACAGTAACATATGCCTCTCAACAACACTTACCTTAAATGGACTAGGTGCAACAGTTTATAAAACCAGTTCCCGAGATACATGAAATTAGTAGCAATACTGGGCATGGAAAAGCTTCAAATGATTCTGAATTTAAACCAGGGGGGTCTGCTAATGTTCATAGTCTATAACTTAATTGCTTAGTACAGAGTCTCTATGCTTGTGCATTTACCAACTTGCATTAGTAAAGACAAGACAGTAAACAGTTCTTTCTTAAACTCGGTCTGAAGCAGCTAAACAGAATGCAACTCTCTCTGATGGAGCTTTTACATTGCTTCATTAACTAATTAACCTAGTACATGAGGACCCTTAAACTTTCATGGTTTGAAGAACCATGCTCGTTAACAAAACTACACTTGTATGTATGGGAAATGGTAACTATTCTTATAATTAATTAGTTACACTATGTTGTGATTACTGCACAAAAACTGTCTCCATGTATGCGTACACCATACTTACCCTACCATGCAAACATTTGCTATTACACTCGTCTGGTATGAGACGTTCCCCAGGGTAGGGGGCGGGGGGTACACTGGGGGTCGAACCGCACAATAACCCTGGGTTCGGTGTGCGGCGGTGTTGGAGTGGGTGGATTGCTGTGGCCTGTTGTGGGGGTGGGTGGACTGCTGTGGCCTGTTATGGGATTGTGAACCACTGAGGGCCACAGCGGGACGAAGCCTCTCCGCCGTCGTTTCTAGGTCCCCGGTTTAAAACACAATGTTGTTGTTGTTGCTGTTGTGGTCTTCAGTCCTGAGACTGGTTTGATGCAGCTCTCCATGCTACTCTATCCTGTGCAAGCTTCTTCATCTCCCAGTACCTACTGCAACCTACATCCTTCTGAATCTGATTAGTGTATTCATCTCTTGGTCTCCCTCTACGATTTTTACCCTCCACGCTGCCCTCCAATGCTAAATTTGCGATCCCTTGATGATCACAAAAGCTCTTTAAATAACAACTGTCCTTTCATAGACAGGCTTTTGACCCACTCAAAACTATAATTGGCTGTGCAAATGACAATACAACATTATATTCAATTTCAACCACTTTCTCATAATATATTAGGAAACTCGGAATTAAATTTACTAGGATAGGATTCCTGTCCAAGTTTGTGATTTGGGATGATAACGGATTACGACGGAGTTTGTGTCAACACCACAATTAATATTATAAAATCAACCAAACTTCCGTTTACAGAGTGCCAAATATAAACAATTTAGCGCAAGGCTGGTGGTACTGGTGGCGTAATTTGCAGTGGCTGTTAACATGGCAGTGACGCAGTCATCGCAGTACTGCTGACCTCGACCTGCTACATATATTCTTTGAGTCAGAATTATATGTTTCTAAAAAACCATGCCATGATAATGGTATCACCAAATTCAGCATCTGAGGCCCATAAGTATTGCCCTTTAGCTCTTCTGGCCTCAAAACTCCAGGAATATGAGCCACTATGATCCGCGAATGCTAGCGAGGTGCTAACCACAGCACTGCTCAGCCCATACTCCTTACCCGTCACATAGGATGAGTTGCCACTTGCGCGCCATCCACGCCTTTTCCGCTCCGCCAGGCTACTTCCGTAGCTGCGGGGCTTCTCCATATCTTTTATATTCAACCCTATGTTCCCTAACTATCGACCATGTCATTTACAGTACATTACATAACAACCATTCCATTAGTTATTTAAATTCATAAGCATAATTTAAATAACGTCGTTCAGAAGTTTCACGTAACTGAAACATGTATATATAGTCAAGGGATTCCCTTGACAGATACTACATTATACATAAGCAACACTACAAACTGACATAGAAATATCGATACAGATACAAAATAGGTCGAAAGTTGGTGTTACACATTCCCTTTGAACCGAGGATGCAACATCCTCTGCTGACAGGGCCGCGAAATGTTGAAAATATTTATCCTCTGCTTTTTCAGCATCCGCCGAATTTCGTTACCAAACAAGAAAATTGCAACAACCAGGGTCTGCTGCGCCCATATTTCTCACGTCTAATTTGTATATTTAGATTATTATGCTACCCTCTCTGATGGGAAAAATTTATAACTTTAAAAAACGAACCAGTAGCCTAACCTTTCTTCGAATAACGGTGAGACACTGCATCACCAAAGAGTAACAAACAAATAAGTAAATAAATGGCAGTCCAAATTGTTCCGCCGAGCGAGACTGCGTTGTGGAACAGAGGCTGCGTTGTGGAAAAGCGGCTGTTGTTGCCAGGGTCGATGATGCGGTCCTGCCACAACAGAAAGCATAGGGCGGCAAGATAGCTGACTATAGCACCAGCGTGAGCCGGCGAGCCGCACATACCAGCAGCGTTGTAGCGGATAACAGTGGAGATGACACATGTACTTGAAGACAGTTTGGATGCGAGTGAGCGGGACACACCAATAACGATGAGTCTGATGGGTAACAATAGAGCAGAAACATGTACTTGAAGTCAGTTAAGAGACATTGGGCAGTGGTTGATGGACAGCACTTCAGTAGTAGTGTCAAAGGAACTGTTGGCGAAGCGTAATACACCGGTCTCTGAGTGAACCTCTGGAAATCTGAATAGCAATTGTGTGCTGGTCACGTATCATAGCAGCCCCATGTATGTGAACGATGGGTAACCGATGACAGACGTTGTGGTATGTAACAACTAAGCGATGGCTAGAAGTTGGCAACGCGAACCTGCAGTCTTGAGGGCTAGAAGAATTGTACTTCTGGTGTAGTTAAGTCTGCCCGCTATATGGCAGACCTATTACTTACATGAAATAGAAAAGTAACCAGTGCTATGTAGCTTGTATTGACAGTGGCCTGTGCAAAATTCTCCGCTGTCTTACGCTGCCTTTAACTGATTTCGTTTGCGATAGGCTACACCTGATTGTAAGTATCCTGTGTAATATTATTTCGAGTAGTCCTCGCAGCAGTACTGAGAAAAGAAATTATTGTATATGTAATTTCATGGTGCATTAGCATCTATAAGATAAATTTATTTTACGGATAAATTAGTATTGATATTTATGTTGTTAACTCAGATGTTCATTTCATGGTGCCATTTTATGGAGCTTTTGAGCGCAACAGAATATTATCAGCAATTGATCGTTAGGTTCTATCATAACTAAATTAACTGTTCTGGTACCATAAGCATTGATTTTCAATTGTAAAGTATAGTTAAGTATTGTGAATTGTAGTGGTTTGTAATTTGCTATTCTTTGAGCTGCTTGAAAAATTCTTTTAAGGTTCTATATTTATAGTGAACTATTTCACTTGTTGTTCGTGATCCATCTGTGAATAGATTGTATGTCCGATATTACAGTACTTTCCTCCACAACCTCCAGTCACTTGCACTGCTCAGCCTGTATTCCTGCTAATCCTGAAGTACTACAGGAATTGAGTAAACTCTAACAATTTTTGCTGTTGTATGTGAAACGTCCCCTTAGAAAAATTGTACACGAGACTGTGCTTAACCTGACACACAATGTTTTTAGCGCAACGCAATCTGACTTTCAAAAAATCCCTACGAAAGAATGGGCCCTGACTAACATTAACCTATACCTTTCACAAATCACTTACCTCACAAAAATCTTCGCTACTCAAGCTACTGCAATACAGCGAGCGCCACTACTGCGAGCTAAATAAAAGATTCAAACTATGGAAGGCACTAACTGCTGATAGGGATAGTTAGCAAATGAAAGATATTAGTAGAGAACAAACAATGTATTTACCTTGATATCATCATATATAAATATAGCAGTTCATGACAAATTACAAATTCCGCCATCTCTCTCCCCACATCCACCACTGCTGGCGGCTCACCTCCAACTGCGCAACGCTACGCGCTGTTAACATCCAGCTGCCCCTCTACAATGGCAGACAACAATGCAAACTAGCCACAGACTGCACACAGCACAGCCAGTGATTTCATTTTCATACAGAGAGCGCTATGTGGCGGCGGCGTTACCAGTATAAGAACCTAAACAGCCTACTTACATAAAGAAAACATAAACAGCCTACTTACATAGCCCCCATGCTCCCCACAAAAAATTTTTACAAATGGTGTTGGGCACTGGCCAATACAGATTTGACAAAAATTTTTCACAATTAAAGTAACAAAGATATAAAATTCGCACACTTATTGATACAATGTTGGTCAAAAGCTAAAATTTTCTCACAGTCCACAAAGATAGTCCTGATCATTCATCATAATAGTAATTACAGTTTCTCATTAGTAAAAGAAATTGCACACAGAAGTAGTGGATTTCCATACAGTCTTGAAGAAGTAGTGTTGTCCTTCCAACGGAAAGACAGTGCTGACTCTTGACATGCTGACAGGTAATGGGCCACAACAGAGCAAACCCACAGCAGAGTCATTCGAAGTTTTGAAGAATATTGATAGGTAGGTCATCACAGAGCAGACCCACTGTAGTCCTGGTAGAGATTACGGTATTGGTGGGCCACCAGAGGTGCAGACCCACTGCAGTCCTTGTAGAAATAATGGTACTGGTGAGTCAGCAAAGGTGTAGACCCACTGTAGTCCTTGTAGAAATGATGGTACTGGTGAGTCAGCAAAGGTATGGACCCACTGTAGTCCTTGTAGAAATGGCCAGCAGCCATTTGTTGCGACTGTGCAGGTGCACAATCACCATCGAAGACTCTTGCAGAGAATATAGCAAGTGCATAAACCACCACTTGTGCACTCACAAAGTTTTTGCAATTGTCCTTAGAACCAGCCATGCTGTTATCCAGTCCCTTGCTGAATTATTAACACACGTGTAAACACTAACAGTCCCTACTTCTCACGTATTGTCCATATACTATGACCAACAGAAACGTGTGCAGTGAAATGGAACTTACAAGTTACTTAATTTGATGAACTGGTGTCAAATACAATTTTATAACATAAGAATACAATAACAAAGGTACAAAATACATCATTAAAGAACATAACAATACACATAACATTTTTAGTAAAACAGGCGTTACAAAAGAATAGAAATAAACATATACATCAGTGTTACAAAACTAATGACAAAAGTACATACATAAAAGATCAGAATAATTTTCGAAACATCAGCTTCACACATGAGCATTAAAACAGAATGAATGTCTAACATCTTTACAAAGTAAATAACAGAGTATTAGAAAAATTCTACAACATAGCTCTCATCAGCTAAACACATAAAGACAGGAAAAACACAAATACACAAGGGTACACAAACATATAGAGGGATGACACCAAAGGAAAGGACAGGGTTTGTTTTACTGCAGTATTTTGCATGGAGATCTCCCTTCGTTCATCATTATTCCCAAAAAGTCCTATCTAAGCCTGCTTTCTGTATTCTGTTCACATCCTCTGTCAAAAATAGTTTTTCTCCACTGTACAGTATCCTTTTTTTTTTTTTTTTTTTTTTTTTTTGGCCAGACCATTTTCTGATAGCTTCTCAATGCATTTCTTATAAATTCATCATAGTTAGTTTCTTATATAGTCTACCCCCTCTTAAGCTAACTTAAATCTACTGAGCTCAGATGCTAAACTAAGGAACAAGGCAATACAGCAGCACAAAACAATTAACACAAACAGCAATGACAAAAAAATGCCAATTTGCAAAGCAAGCAGCAGTAAATCTAAATTAACAAAAAAAAATGCAAAATTACAACTAATATAAGGCACTGTGCAGGAAACAAGAAAAACTAGCTTAGAAGAGTAACACAAAGTCAAATTCAGTAACACTATGCCTGGCAAACAGCAGCAGCAAATGCTATGACGTATACCTAAGCATGACAAAGCTCAAGCATAAAAAATATTTCAGGAAAAACAACAATAAGGGAAATGTATATTCACATCTTAATGTCTATGTAATTAAAGTGGTGCACCACAAAACTAATTCTACAAAAGATATTACCAAGTAGTTGAAAAGAAAATTATGAATGCAGTTCCTGTGAAGGTAAATGTCGTTATGTTCTCCCTCATTTTTTTTGAAAAAATTTATTATTTACTCGATCTGTAGACAGAAAATATTTGTATTAGTACATCTATAAAATTTTATTTTAACCAATGCTGCAGTGCAGGTAGAAACTTGATATCAATTGAAATAAGCAACTATGTACAAAGCAAAGCATAAGAACATCGTTCAATAGCCAAGTGGCATTTCATAAGTAGTAAAAAAATCTCTCATCTAGAAAGACAGCAGTCATAGTCAGGTGTGTAGCCAAACTATTTCTTGTCATTTCATTAGGCATTTCAGTAAATATCAGAAAGTACGATATGTTTCCAAGTAATTAGAGTGCCGTATTTGCGATGCTTTCTACAAAGGAATGTCAGAAGCGAGGTTAATGGCCTCCCTTTTTTTTATCTAATGGCTTTTTCTGCAGGCGGCTGGCCCAGCTGGGCGCCACAACGCATTACGTCAAGGTCACTTACCTTTCTTAATGAAATATTTACGACAGCAGTTTCCACTACAGTGGTAGTCTCATATAAAAAATTTCACAGGTCAAGAATTTGCGTTACAAATCTGTAGAAACAAAATCCTGTAAATATAACAGTGTCCAAAAAATTTTCGCCGGCATTGTGATACATTCACGCAATTACACACAATTCATTACTCTTAAAGTACGGTTCTTGGTTTCCAACAACCTTTTCCATAAATCAGAGTCCCTAATCACTACTCATTATTCCTTACCTTATTCGTCGACACTTCTTCAGTATTTCATCATAAGAAATACGTAGCATAATCAAACTCCTCATATACGGTATCATCATCTTATTGATCATAAACATACCTCAACAGCATAATACATATCGTCATCGTAAAAATAACATCATAACACCTCAGTCAAATCTCAAAATCGTCGTAGCTTTCTGCAATAATGTCAAAACCTAAAGAAAATTCTCTGCTCATTTCAATAGTGTCATCTACCTCAAACGTACTTTAAAAATCATGATCTCATACCAAATACATCATTCAAAGCTCTCATAGTATCACAATGGTTCCGAAAAAATATGAACAGTTTACAAAGTACAGACAAAATACAGTTTCAAAAGTGTGAAGTTACCCAACTGTGTATTGCGTAAACATGTGACACTGATGTAGTAAAAAAATGTTTATCTCTCAGTTAAATGATCAGATAGCTGTGTAATTTGTGTGTTAGAGAAATATGGTACCGATGTGTAAAGTTGTATAAGCAAATACCATATTAGCTAGGGTTCCTTGTGCTTGCCAAACACATGGTACACAAAGTAGGCGTGTACCCCCCTGACGATTAATGTAATTATACCCTCAGGTGTTACAGATTACAGCAATGGAATGAAATGTATCACGGAAAACTTTCTTTGTAATTCAAAAATCTTTAAAAATAAATGTTTTAAGTACAACATTAATCACTGAAATGCGTGTCCTGCAGCGCTAAATGTGCATCTTGTTGTAAGATAATCTCTGTGGAAGTGTCGTAGTTATCGTCCTCCAAAAGCTAAGTTCTGCAGAAGCCAATGTACTTACCTCATGATAAACAAAAGTGAAATGCTTTGCATATAGATATCTTAGTTATTAAGCTTATTGTTGTGATGAAGAAATTACTGTGCTGTAACGTATTGTTGTGCTATGGAAAAGGCTGTCTCATTGTAGCTATACCACAAAAGTTACTATTAAAACATGTTTTACTTTCCAGAATAATACAGAAAAACTATGCAGATATAAAACAGATACTCCGCAAAAGCAACAATGTAAATTGTCACACATTAGTAACGTCGTGATATAAATCGTGTAGCTGTCCCATTAACTAACCACTGTGTCATCTGGTATCTCACAGAAAGTACTTTAAATACAGAATGTATTTTCAGGTAACCAAAATGTTGCATTAAAATCTCATTAGCAGTACTGGTAAATGTTCTAAGTATGTAAGCCTGATAGTCAATTTTGTCTTTGTGTCGAAGTTTACGTGTATTCGGGAAAGGTACAAGCTCTCTGATTCTGTTCGGTGGTTCTTCATTCTTCAGTACAAGAGTAGGTGGTAAAGCAGTGGAATCATGAGGCATTTCATTCAGCACATTTTGAAATAAGTGTAAATATCTGTCCCAATGCTGATGCTTTCTGTGACAATAAAGTCTGCAAAGCTTATTGATTTCTTTCATAATCCGTTCAGACGGGTTACAATGTGGTGAGTACAATGAAATAAAAACAGGTTTGATTTTATGGTTGCGAAGCATGCGTGACCAAACAGCAGATCTGAATTGAGGTCCGTTATCTGAAATGACTTTGCTAACGTGTCCAACTTCACGTAAGAAATTTTTAACAAAGGCGTTGGATACAGATCGTCCAGTGGCTTTACGTAACGGAGTGAAAGAAACAAATTTTGAAGTAAGTTCAACAGCGACTAAAACGTACGAAAATCCATTAGATGTTCTGACAAGCGGTCCCAAGAGATCAACAGCAGCAAATTCTTTTAATTTAGAAGGAATAATAGGAAATAACGGAGCACGATGTGAGACAGTAGATGGTTTCGCCTTTTGACAAAGTTTACAAATAGACAAGACTCTTCGAATTCTCTTTTCCATATTGTTAAAATAACAAGTCGTTCGAAGAATATGATAACATTTTCGTGGACCAAAATGTGCGTAGCTGAAATGAAAGTGCCAAATGAGCTTATTAACAAAATCGTCTGGAATGCAAAGTACCCATAGCTTGTCATCAACAGTGCAGCGTTTGAAGAGTATGTTGTTTCTAACCAGGTAATAATGCCGAATCTGAGTGTATGTCTTTTCATGCCATTTATTTTTGATGTCTTTCCAAATCGGATCTTTATCTTGTTCATGAGCAATGTCCTTTAAAGATGTGGTGATGAAGTTTTCAAAGGCGACTTTCTGAATGTAAAGAATACTGAAATTTTTCCCGAGGTTGCCTTGTGTGTTACTTTTCTCAAGCCCAGCCGGTGCGCGTGACAGCGCGTCCGCAACAATGTTCTCCTTGCCGGGAATGTAGACTATTGTAAAGTGGAATTCTTGCAGAAACAATGCCCAACGTTTTAACCTGTCATGATTTAATTTTGAAGACATAAGAAATTGTAATGCACGATGATCACTGTATACTTTTACGTGCTTACCAGAAAGAAAGAAACGGAATTTGTTAAATGCCCAAACGATAGCTAAAGCTTCTAATTCAGTAACGGAATAATTTTTTTCAGATTTTGTTAGCACTCGGCTAGCAAAAGCAATGGTTTTCTGAACAGTAATGTCATCTTCTATGGCTTCTTGAAATAAATGGGCACCAAGACCGACTTTGGAAGAATCCGTGCTAAGGCAGAAATCTTGTGACAGATCTGGATGAGCTAGTATTGGCGCGTTAAGTAACGCTTCTTTCAAAGAACTGAATTCCAACTGTGCTTGTTCGTCCCAGTTCCAAATAGTATTTTTTCCAGTGAGAGAACAAAGTTTTGGTGTAACTAGAATTTGCATATTCAGAAAACGACGGTAAAAATTTACGAGACCTAGAAAACTGCGGACTTGTTTTTTTGTGGATGGAACTGGAATGGCTCTGATTGCTTCTAACTTTTCAGGATCCGGCTGAATGCCTTCAGAAGAAATAATATGTCCCAAAAACCTCACCTTTGACCTACCGAATTCAGACTTTTCCAAGTTAACTGTAATTCCAGATTCTGCCAAAATACGTAACAAACTGTTGAGGATGCGATTATGTAGTTCCCATGAAGCTTCTGCTATTAGAATATCGTCCACATATAAGGTGATGTGACGTTTTAAGAACTCAGGTAATATGGAATTTAGCCTGCGAATGAATGCTGCTGAAGAAATGTTCAAACCAAAGGGAAGTTTCCGAAACTGATAACAAACGCCGAAACAAAGGAAAGCTGTGTATTTTCTACATTCTGGATGAAGTTCGATCTGATAAAAGCTGGATCTGAGATCAATGGAAGACAACACTTTTACACCATTGAAATTTTGAAGAAGTTCTTCCAACGTTTGCGGCCTGTCTGTTTCAGGAATAATGATCGTATTGATTTGTCTCGAATCTAAGACAAGCCTGATCGATCCATTTTTCTTCTCAACAACATGTAATGGATTGTTGTATGAGCTTACTGCAGGCTCAATAATGCCCTCGTCGAGCATAGATTGTATTTCTGTTCTAACACGGTCCCTATAATGTGCTGGAATTACATATGGTCTAACACAAAATTTAGTATGTTCACGACACGAAATTGGTATTGAAATCCCTTGATTGTTCCTGTTTTGTGAGTAAAAACTGTGGAATGTGCTTGTAAAATCTCAAAAAGGTCCTGCCTATCAGTGTCATTACAATTCTCAATTGTTTGAATTTTATTCTGAATTAACTTATTAGTGTCAAATGCGCCGTCGATATCATCCCTGTCAGTACTTGCAGAATGATTGTTAGCGTCAAGTTCCGTCGAAAATTCCGAACTATTGTCTAACAGGAGGTAAAGCCGATTAATTTCTTCGTCATGGTTTGAGAGCCAATCTTCAAATTTCAAAGCTACTGACTTACCTTCTTTTTCTAAAGTTATTTCAGCATCGTGAAAGTTTAAGATTGCTTTGTATTCATTCAAAAAGTCTACTCCCAGTATAATTTCCGTCGACAATAATGGAACAATAAGAAAGTTCATAGAGAAGCTGTGGCTTTGACAAAAGAATTCTAAGTTGGTTTGTTGGCGTACATCTACACTTTTTCCAAAGATTGCACCTTGTATTTTAATCTTACGTAACGGAAGTGTGGGGCAATCGTTCGATTTGTTGCATTTGCTAAAGGCTGTTTCACTGATTACTGAAATGGGACTGCCAGAGTCAAGTACTGCCGTAAATTTTACGCCATTTACTGTAATGCAAATTACAGGATATGCAACGTTGTTATGTTTTACGTCGTGTTCTTGGAGTAAGATGTCCCTAATATCTTCCATTTTTACGTAATTACTAGCTACGGCAGCTGCGTCGTTAGTGTCATAAGAACGTTTTGTGGCTGCCAGCGGTGTGAGTCATTGCGTATTGTCTCTTTGTTGGCGCGCGTCGTTATTGGGATTTGGAGACCTAACTTCTACAAATTCACCGTGACGAGAGCGCCCTGCCCTGTTTAAGTCCCGCCAGTTCTGATGCAATTCAGGTCTGTCGTTACGATCACATCGTCTGTCGTCATGTCGGTAGTTCCTGTAGTTTCTCTCTTGTCAGTTAAGTGGTGGAGAATTTCTCCCTGAATCGTAACTGCGCGCTGGACCGTTGCGTCTAAAGTTATTCTGTCTCCCGTAATAATAATTATTTTGGTTCCCATATTGTCTGTTTCTCTGATTGTCTCTCTGATAGTCACTACCGCGGAGAGGTGATCTTTCCCTGTAATTATTACTACTCTGCCAACAGTTGTCGTACGGGTGGTGTCTGTTTTGGTCACGATTTGTGTTGTGAGAATAGCCTTGTCGCGTCCAGTTATTATCGAGGAATTGTGACGGATGTGACCTGTAATTGTTGTGTTCCTGTTTCCGCATTCCGCGATTGTCAGTGTCAATTTCCAATTCTTGTAATAGTCCCTGAAAAGCTTCAATGTCGTCTTTGCAACGTCCTGCCAAAATAATGTGTCGTAAATGTTCAGGCAATTTGATTAAGCAAATGCGGATAAGTTCTGAGGGGCTGTATGGGTTTGACAGGTACTGATTCTTGCACAACATGTCTTCAAAATATTTCATAAGACTGGAAAATTCAGATTGTTCGAAACGTTTCATCATTACGATGCTTTGTTTTACTCGGTCTTGTGTGGCCTAAGACCAATATGCTGAGAGGAAGGCATGGTAAAACTGTCCTTCACTGTGGCAATCGTGAATGACCGACCGCATTCTTACAGCTGGTTCATTCTCTAAGTAGCCACACATAAATTCTAATCTGTGCTCTAATGACCAGTTGGGAGGAAAACAATGAGAGAATTGATGGAGCCATGCTTGTGGATGAATGTCGTTGCCAGAATTCTTAAATGTTTTGAATTTACGTGTAGTAATGAACAGCTTAGAGTCAAAGTCATCATGTCGGCGAGTCGCATATCGGTCATTGTTACATCGTTTCGTCGGTTCCATTTCAAAATTCGGTGCACCTTGCCAATTTCTTTCATAACTTCCGAAGTGTCCTGTGTTATTATTTTGTGGTTGTTCCGTATTTCTAAGTCCCTCTTCCCGTATTGGAGCCCGAGTGGCCTCTGAAATACGTAATTCTTGTATTACCTGAGTCAGCTGATCTTGTACTTCCCGGATTTCTCTTTGGTGTTGCGTATTAATTTGATTCTGATTTTGTTTGAATTTCCTAATTTGTTCGCACTCTTCCGTGTCATTAAAGACTACCGGTTTTGTGTCGTTCAGATTATCATCTACCTTCGTAGATAAGTTAGTGAACTGATCCGAAAGTTCGGCTACTTTCTCCGATAGTGAACACATTTCCTCAATGTGTTCTTCTGAACCAAGTTTCAGAGTGTCCATTTGTGTTGAAATCGAATCTACTGTGTTCTTTAAGTTTTCCTGAGTTTTTGCAAGTTGCGTAACCGAATCGGTAGATGTAACTAAGTCAAATTTAGCTTGCAAGGTCTCATGATTTTCATGAACAATAATTTGCAGTTCTTTTATGGCTGCTTCCTGATTCTGTAATGCCTTTTCATGCCGCGAAAAAATAGGTTGAAAATGCTCACAAATTTGAGTTTTTACGTCCTTACAGACTTTTTGACATTTCGATTCAATGTTATGTAACTCAGTAGTTAAATCTTCACGCGTTTGTTCAAGAGTTTGTTCCAATGAGTCTAACTTTTGAAGCTGTTGCTGTGTTTGTCTCTGATTTTGTTCCAGTGTGTCTAACTTTTGAAAATTTTGTTCCATTGTGTCTAACTTTTGAAGCTTTTGTCCCATTTCTTGCATTAATTGTAATAACAATGCACTGGTGTCTGAAACATGTTCGTCAGTGCTTTTCGGCAGTGAATTTGCACCGGCAACATTCACATTTTGACAAGCGGAATATGTGTCTTGACTCATTTGAGAAAACGGTGAGGACGCAAAACCTGAATCTACAGTATTTGCAAAATTGTGTCCTGTCATTTCGGATTCCTGAGGCGAGCTGTTGCCGACCGATCGATCGATAATGCTTCCCTCTTCACTAATTGTTTCACTGTCCACGCCATTGTTTGCCGCCCGCTCCATTTCCCTATGCACAATTACCAAATTACTACTTTGAACATCAGTTAATTCATTACTCGATGGCGCTAACACACTGCTTTCATTTTCACTGTCATTTCTCAGTTTACTTTGGAGCCTAGTATTACGTTTTTCACACGCCATTATTGTCACAGTATTTCACACGACAACACAGAAAAACACAATTTGAAGATCAAAAATAATAGAACACATTAACATAGCACTGAAAATAATATCTAATTAATTGCAAGCGTAGCTGCGAAATACTTGGTGCAAATCTATATGCATGCCACAACTGTTTTACTGTACAACAATGAAAGGCTACAACTACAAAGGGGATTCTCTTTACAATTACGCGCTAGCAGTAAACAAAAGCTACACTAAATACACAAACTACAAGAAAAAATCAGAAGATTCCAATGAGGTATCCTAGGCTAAGGGTCGACATATGAAACGTCCCCTTAGAAAAATTGCACACGAGACTGTGCTTAACCTGACACACAATGTTTTTAGCGCAACGCAATCTGACTTTCAAATAATCCCTACGAAAGAATCGGCCCTGACTAACATTAACCTATACCTTTCACAAATCACTTACCTCACAAAAATCTTCGCTACTCAAGCTACTGCAATACAGCGAGCGCCACTACTGCCAGCTAAATAAAAGATTCAAACTATGGAAGGCACTAACTGCTGATAGGGATAGTTAGCAAATTAAAGATATTAGTAGAGAACAAACAATGTATTTACCTTGATATCATCATATATAAATATAGCAGTTCATGACAAATTACAAATTCCGCCATCTCTCTCCCCACATCCACCACTGCTGGCGGCTCACCTCCAACTGCGCAACGCTACGCGCTGTTAACATCCAGCTGCCCCTCTACAATGGCAGACAACAATGCAAACTAGCCACAGACTGCACACAGCACAGCCAGTGATTTCATTTTCATACAGAGAGCGCTACGTGGCGGCGGCGTTACCAATATAAGAACCTAAACAGCCTACTTACATAAAGAAAACATAAACAGCCTACTTACATATGGTCCAAATTATCATCATTACCATCAACATCATCATCATCATCATCAGATTATGATCATAAACTACTTCAGGTGTTGGTCTATGAAAATGATGTTGTCCAACAGTGTACATTTCATAGGTCTTCCCATACATATATTAGTACCAGTTGGTATATTGGTATTCAATAACCTTTTCTAGTAGACACTCTCTGCCGAACCGAAGGACAAGGTAAACCCTTGTTACTTGTATTCTTCGATTTTTCTCTAGCACTGAAAATATCCTAAATTATCTGCCAATATACTTTAATTCTGCTCGTGTGGATCGTCTTACGGATCTACATATCTGTGCCATACCGAACCGCTGGGACTGCCATTCTCTTGAAAATGTCATGTAGCAGGTTTTCGGTAGTATTCCCCTGGTTAAGTATTTCATCAACGACTGATTATAGTTGACATTCGCTCGAAGAGTCGGTGGTACTCATGTGTGATATTTCAAGTTAATGTTAAGTTTGATATCTGTTCGAGACAGGTGTCATCTGAGCATGAAATTTTTTTTCCCATTCGAAGACATCACGTTGATTTCAGTTACAGAGATTTCATAGTTGTACGTTTTGATTGTGTTATACAGCCTATGAGTGGTTTTCTATGAGCTTTATTCATAGAAGACGACAACAGCATGGTCATCGGCGAAGAAGTATTAACAGAATTATGTTCTTGGATTTTTATAACGTGCTTGAAGTCTGGCTATTCTTTGCTTCATACAGTCGGCAAAAGGTAACACAGGTAACTGGCCACAACCTGACCTGACACCTTCATTGGTTGTTGTACGTCTTATGGTGTCGCTGTGGGAGTTGTGTAAGCGAATGGACCCTTATTTTACTGGCTTTGAACTACTAAAACTAACTGTTGTTACACAGGGCCTAACTAATTTGACGCTGTCGAATTCCATGGTAATGTAGATGAGTGTAATCCCATTCAGTATTATCTACCGCAATGACCTGAGTCGTTTTTGTCAAGTCTTAGCTAAGATGTTTAAGGTACTTTTATACTTGTCCTTGCGTAAGACATTTATGTTTAAATTTTAATATACTAATAACGTTTATTTTCGCCAATAGTCAAAATTGTCATTACAATGTTTTTGTTCTTTCGTACGCAGTGATATTCTGTTCAGTGCCAGTGCATAAACATATATTTTTATGTATTGATATCCACGAAACGTAAACATTTCTTACCTGCTTAGTAAAGTAATTTTTGCCGAACGATGAAACTATGAACTACATTGGGCAAAGCGCACGCGTACATGAAGCTGCAGCTAAATCCATTTCCCATAGTAATTGTTAGAACTATTGTTAAATGTAGTTTGTCAACCTTCCAGTTCTTCAGAAACACTAAATAAACAACAAACCCATCTTATCCGTTTCTGTTAGGCAGCGTTCTTATTAAGCAATTTAATTTCGTTTTTGACTATGCTTCTTGTTCCACCTGGTAGTATTCGCAGGCTGGAATATAAAACTACAACCGCTAAATGTAATGCGTGGATATAGGAACACATTACCTAAACTGATATCAACGGCAAATATGACATGAAGCTGCCTTGTATACAGATTCAGAAGAATTTCAGAGCTGTGGTCGGTCAAGAACTAATTTCATGAGCTCATTCAACTTCCCGTTTCTCGTTGTATTTTCTGGAAGCCTTCGAAAATTTAGCTATCGTCGCTTCAGAGCTTCGTCCCTTCATGTAAATCTTGTTTCTTGCTCTCTCCAGGAATTCCTTATGATATTCTTTTCTAATTTATGTCTATCGAATGGCCAGTATATTAATGTGGTTTATTTCACGCTTTTACTCTAATTACGGCTCAATTCTCATGTATTCCAGCAGTCTCTTGTGTAGCTATCAAAAGTGTTTATCTGTGGACTAGAAAAATCTGAACTGAAACTGTTTAGTGGTGAACTTCCCGACAGGTCACAGCAGAAATTGAGTTTAGTATCTCATAGGTGACCAGGCCATTGTAAGTAGTTAACTAGTTGAATATACAAGGATGCAGAAAGAAATTGGCTGTTGTTTTGTTGGGGAATTATCGTGGATAAGTTTCCTTTAATTTACATCTATGGTCACAATCTCTTTTCTTTAACAGATTAACGGTTTCGGTCTTTAATGACCATTATCAGATCTGTTTCATATAAACAAAGTCCTAATGTACTGCAGCCATAGTGGCATCGTCAAATGTTAAAGTAGTAGTTTTACTGACAACATGACTCGTGCACGTGATGTGATTTATATGTATTTAACGACCCTGGTGCTGATTCCGCATTTAACATTTGACGATGGGTGCAGTGCATTAGGACTTTGTTTTTATGAAACAGATCTGATGATGGTCATTAAAGACCGAAACCGGTAATCTGTTAAACAAAAAAAGATTGTGACCGTAGACGTAAATTAAAGGAAACTTATTACATATACGGGTCACTGTGTTTTTTCGCGACGATGTCGCAGCCTGTGAAATTATCCTGGATGTCACCTGACGTAAATTTCGGAAAATACGAGAGCTTTGAATGATGATACATCTCCTTTAATGAAATATTGCCCATATCTATGTAAATCTTTGAGAATATTCCGAAGTAATGTGTTTTTGTTAAAACTATCGACGTCAGATATGAGGTGAATCGAAGTATCTGCAACTCAGCTTCACTTCTTCAGAATGCGAAACTAGTGTCGAACCTACTTCATAATCTCATTCGCTAGATGTAGTTGCAGTAACGAGAATGTGACCTTAACATCAGCCCACGGCTGAGCCCAAAGCGAAATAGCAGGAACTTTCTACAAGCCCCACTATTCGGAAGCTCCGTAGCCCCTTAGACGACGGAGCAAAGTATACGAACGCGAACAATGATATGTAATCCAACTAGAGCACTTAGGCGCAGTTGCAGTTAATTTGCGTGCGCGCGCACGCCGGGAAGCCTCGAGGGCTCTGACCACTGCGCTCTGTATAAGGCGAGGCAGGTCAGATTAGAGGAGGCGTGCCGCGGTAACGAGCCCGATTAATTTCCCTGCCCGCTGCAGATAGCCGCCGCTTAAAGAGCAGGGCGTGCTCACTCCAGGGGCAGCCATTTGCCGGCAGCGCTCGGTGGCTCGCACAGGCTCCAGCGGTACCCGCGGCGGCAGCTCGCGGGCCCTGATGAATAGCCCCTAATCGGTGAGCAGTCAATAGAAATTTGCTCGTTAGGCAACGGATTAGTGGCTGCTTCTGGCCACCAAGCCACAACCCAGAGAGCCATTTTAGCTGTTTTTCTTTTTATCTCTTATAACTCAACTTCGTCAGAGAAGGTAACCACCGACGCTTGTTGGTTTCATGGACGTAGCTATGATTCAGATTACGATAAAGTGGTACAAACCTCTTGTATTACCATTTGTGCTACATACATACACCTCCAAAAACAAAGTTAGTCATCCTCAAGACGCATCACGCTAATGCCGTATAACACCTCCTCCATCCTTCGTAATGGCCTGAGTTAACCGAGGAAGGGAGACCACAAGTTTGGATATGCCTTGTCCAGATATTGATGGCTATATCCCTTACAGATACCAACGGAGACAGGTAGTATCAGGCATCGCGTAGGGTTCTCTATTAGGTCCGATACTCTTTCCATTCTATGTCAATGACTTGTCATCAGTTTTGTCCTACTACAAATATCATATGTGCGCTGATGACCTCCAGGTATATCTATATGCAAAACCAATGAACCTAAAGATAGCTATCGATAATCTCTGTACTGTCCTGCGTGCAGTATCAAAACGGGAACAGAATGTAGGGTTAAGTCTCAGCCCATCTAAGCACCAACTCGCACTGGTTGGTCACTCTACGGTCATTACCCCGAAATATCGTAAATCCATACCATCTTTAATCCTAAATGGGACGAATACTAACGACTGTCCCTCAAAAAATAGCCTAGGAATAGGAGCAGATGAAAATCAGCATTACACTGAGCACATTAACTACAAAGAAGGCATCAGCGTTCCTCCATGCCCAGCGAAAATATAAAAAGCTCTTCCCCCTTTACCTCAAAAAGAAACTGATACAAACACTTATATTTCCAATTATTGATTACATCAATGTCGTCCTGCAAGGTCTTTTCAGAAGAGCCCACGGCTCCTGAACTCTTTATGAATGCCTGTGTTTGGTACACCTGTGATCTTCGACTCTTTGATCCTATTTCACCATCATATGCACAGCCATCCTTGCTGCATGCCGGATAGATTTCCATTCTTTCTGCTCTACCATTTTATCAACGTACACCGTCCCTCACAGTTCTCCTCGACTTAACTCTATTGTCTGAACAACATGGCAGAAACGCCCGTCCCATTCAGAGCAAAATCCCTTCTATTCCACTCCATCATTCAGCCACTTATTCGAGGTCCTTGTAAGTAGCAGCAACTCGATTCTGAAATAAAGTCCCGCATTGTGTTAGAGTATATCATCACTTCAACACGGCTTGAACCATTTGTTTAGCATTTACAGCAGTGTAGGACGGTCATACCACATATTGTGTTATGTGTATTTCATCCTCCTTTGAGCTTGCAGTGTGTATGAAACGTCTTGCAGTAAATAGTATGTACTTGTAATTACTTCCGAGATATGTATTCTCATGTTCTCTCTAACTGTTACCGTCTTTGGTCATGTGTTTACAAACTGTTCCTTTCGTTCTGCAGCTTAAGGGATATTTCGTCTTGAAGCACCTTATTCTTTCCTTGCCTAAAAAGGCAATTGTGTTGCGTGAGCCGTGTGTTAGCGTTTGTGTGTGTGTGTGTGTGTGTGTGTGTGTGTGTGTGTGTGTGTGTGTGTGTGAAACACACGTCTCGTATTTAGATACAACTGCAATGTTAACATTACCTTTCCCGACACATTTCAGAACATTCTGCCATAATATTGTTGCATCATCGTTATGAAGGATAATACAGGATATAAAGCTTTTAGAGAGCCACCATTGTCCTCACCGCTAACTGTCACTATTGCCCATAGCCTGTGTCATTTGTAATAAAAGCAATAAGTTGCCAGGTAATAACATTCATCATATTTTTTCTAGTGAATAACATGATGCATTTTCTTTCTTTCTCCTTCGGTAGACAATTAATATCTACCAAAGCAACAATTATGACTAGCATTGCCCCCGTACGCACACGTTACACCTGTATATCTTTCTTACCGAGTTCTGAAAGGGGATGCCTACTTTAAAGGAGTTCGTATTATTGTTGTTTGCCAGTTCTTCACATTACTTCTGTTGTTTGATTCTCTTCTTATTGAGGAGTTGTATCACTGAATCTGTTATCGCTCAGGTTTCAGCCGTCCAACATAGACCCATGCCCTCTTGTCTGCACATTACAGATTCGAGACTTGTCATCCAGCACCCTAAAATGTCGCCTATACTGACATACATGACATACAGCGTGGAAATCACAGGACTACAACTGACCGTGATAATCTAAAAGCACAAGAGAGAATAAAGATAACTTATAAAAAGGAAGCTGTTGGAGTAAAAAAAAAAATACACGATCCTGGCTCGTATGCTTTACTGGCGAGGGAGTTCTTCTTCATCGAAGACCTACGGAGAAACGTGACGTTACGGAGTGTCAGCGCTTCAGAGAGCCTACCAAAAAGATTGAGAGGAAATAAGGGAAGACATGCTATCTATTTCGTACACATTCTCTTTGGACCTGACACTGTAATTATTGCCACTATTATTATTATTATCATTATTATTATTGTTATCATCGTTATTGTTGGCAACAGAGGTGGCAGTAGAAGTACTCTAAGTATTAACTGTGTTACTTCACAGTCACATTGTCTTTATAGACACTCAAATCATTTTAATACTATTTATCATGCTAATGTTATTATTTCTTAGGTAACTATCATTAATTGGGAATAAAATTCAGAAATTTAGTACGGCTGCAAGATCGTCACCAGGATATGTTTCTTCAGAATTTTAAAAAATAAATATTACAACACTCGACGGGCTAAATGACGATCGTAATACGAAAGTTGAATACGTTTATCTCCTTGAACCCCTGTGACGGGAATCCAAGTAAAGTCGCGAGTGACTGTATCGCAGACAACATGGCATACTGAAGTCTGGATCAGTCCTGGAAGCGTGCTCTGGTACCAAGGTTGTGAAGGTGACCGCTCGCAACAGCGAAAAATCCGGGTTCCAGACCAAGTCCGTCACAAATTTACAGTGTCACCAATAGGTAACAGCTTCATACGTAATGCAACTTATGTCACAAACATTCCGCAACTGTGAATAAACTTCATAAATTTAGTATAGCTGCAAGACCGTCACCGATGTTTGTTTCTTCAAACACTGTTGAAAATAACGTAATAATTATAGTATTACATGCAACTGAGGACGACAGGACAAGAAATAGTTAACGACATTGTTGTCATTTCACTCGAAATTGAAATCCCACTACTGAACATATCCTTTTCTTCTGTCATTAGTTCTTCGATGTGGGGATTGGACAATGGATTACACCCCTGTCTTGAAGCTTTTCCACCGCTCACTTCGTTATTGGTCTTCAGATCTAATTTTTTCTTCTGAATTCTTGTACATATACACTGATTTTCTTGGGAATTTAGAACATCTTGCACCATTTCACGTTGTCGAACGATCTTTCTGATTTGAGAAATACTACCAACGTGCCTTCTGGATTGTGCGTGGATGATACTAATGAAAGTCGTCTGATGTTGAGCCCTTTCGTACCATGTATCCACAGTGTTCATGCGCGTATCACTAAGGAATTATATGTCACAAAGAACCTTAGTTCCGTAGCCGTCTTCCACATTATCTTTGGCAGGAGCTACAAAGGTAAAGGATTAGTTTTGTTGTCATTTGTGAATGTATGGTCATGTGAAGTCAACTGGTCCATTGATAGGCATTTGTATGACAGATACCTGATTTTGTGTTCATTTTCTGCATACAGTACGAGTAAAGGGTGATCAGAAATGGCCTGATAAGCCTGAAAGGGTGTTCCAGGGTAGGATCTGAGAAATAATTCTCAACAAAAAAATTAGATACGTTGCTCCGTTTTCGAGTAAATTATCGCTGATGTTAGTCAGTGAAGCCGTAGCGCACGCAAATTCAAGCGGTCTGCCAGAGACGGTGGCGCAAAAGTGTTCTTCTTTTGGTTGCCTAAAACCGAACAACAGAGCGAAACAAAAATTGGACATGGGACGACAGTAAGCATCGAACCGTAGCCAAAGGCTGAGCAGTCTCGTGCACTGACATCTAGTCTATGAGAGCAAGAGACACTAACTGTAGCTGGCGCGCTGCTTGAATTTGTGCGCACAACAGCCTGTTTGTCTAACTTAAAAGCTAATTAACTCGGAAATTGTAAAACGTATGGAATTTTTTTCGTAACAAATGTTTCGCACCACAACCTGCCCTGCAACACCCTTACAATCTTCTCAGACTGTTACTGCACACAGTGTATCGGATGTCTCTCCTAAGAGGCGTCGGGTGTATCCTCTCTGGTGTTGCGGCAGATGTTTGCAATTTCGTTTTCGCAAAATGTAGCTGGAGTCAGTCCAAACAAGTACTGCTCACTGTCATATGATGCCCAGTAAAGTCGGAAAGAGTCAGTTTGTTTCTTGTTACAAACAAAAATAGATTTAAAGCGCAATTTCACGTTCCCATTCGAAACAGCGGTCTCAGACAAGTGTTGTGCCATATTCGTTTTATCGATATGTATTAACGAGGACAGGACCAATAGCAACCAGTACTGCAGCAGCGGCAGCATCGCCCTGGCCAGTGTTGACTGCTACAACAGTGAGTGTTCAGTAGCTGCTGGAGTCCTGGTCGTTGGTCGTTTTTACTGTTCATGTTAATACATACTGATAAAACGAGTATCTCAATGTATTAATTGGGAGCCACTCTGTTGAATGTGCACTTTAAATTCCTCGTTAAAGATCATTTTGTTTTCAACGGGAAACAAACCGATGGTTTCCGACGACCAAGTAGATCCCACGAAAGGCGTGGTAAGCAGTTTTTGCTCGGGTTGACTCCAGCTACACATTGCAAAAACTGAACTGCAAATGTCTGCCGAAACACCAAAGAAAATGCGCCTGAAGACTCTTAGGAGTAACCCTTTGTATAAGTGTAGGCCTATAGGCAGGGTGTTCCAGAACTGTTCGTTCAAATTATTACAGGAGGTAGAGAATATCCATACAAATATATTTAATTAAAATACAGAAGGTCCCTGTCGGCAGTTTCTGATGCTAGGGCCGATCTACACAGGAAGCAGTTTAGCATGCTAATCACTGCAGTATCAGTGGCAGGAACTGCTCCAATAAGTGACCATTGGTCTGTATGCACGCAGTAATCGTCGGTCCATTGACTGTTAGGTCCTTTAGAAGGTTGTAGGCGCGTCCGCAATGGTACCAGCAGCGTCGGCAATTCTAGCGACAAGATTTTCTTCCGTTTCCATCCATGTCACGGTCTGCGCGGCCCGTCCCGCCGGAGGTTCGAGTCCTCTCTCGGCATGGGTGTGTGTGTTGTTCTTAGCGTAAGTTAGTTTAAGTAGTGTGTAAGTGTAGGAACCGATGACATCAGCAGTTTGGTCCTTTAGTATTTCACACACATTTGAACATTTTTGAGCATCCGTTTCCACAACGGTTTCTTATACCCACTGCTTCATACGCCTCCGGAGGCAGAATCCAGACACAGATGTAAGGTGACCTGGGTGGCTACCTCGGCCGATCCATCTATTCTCAAAGAGGGCTCTGAGATGATTCCTCACATCATACTGAAATGGGCTGGCGCCCCATCGTGGGCGAAGTACATCCTTTGTCTAACATTCATAGGTAAATCCAAGCAGCACAGCTAATTATCGGAGTGCTGAGCACTTTTGAATGTCAGTATACATTCCCACTCAGCGACACTGACACAACGGCTTACATCTCCACCACTAACAACAGATTCCCTAACATTACTTTTGGTCTTCAGAGTCCCTGTGTTCCTTATCGAAACATATTTGTTTTCATGTTCCCTACCTCCTGTATTAACCTGTATGAATAGTTCAGGAACAACCTTTATACAAGGTGTAACCTTCCCGTATATAAAAATTTCCGGTACAAAATTGACTGAGAATTGAAACTGATAAATTTTAGATGTTAGCAGCGCTACGTCATGGCCCCGTGAAGTCAACCTGAATAAACTGAAAATTTCTTACCTCATAATGGTGTCGCCGGATAACGCTGTCTATATATCTGCTCCTAAATGGCACAGCTTAGTGCAATGCTGGCCTATCTACTACTACCGAACAACATTTGTCTGACTTTGCTTGTTGACACAGCTGCATAGCTGGTCCTCTGATTATTAAAGAACACATGACTATCATCTGGGAAAATATGTAAAATATTTAAATTCAAGTAAATGAATGGTAAAAAATTATGTTCTAAGAAACTTATTATTGAAAACATTTCTCCAAACCATTACATAAAAAACTGAACATTACAAGTCTGAATTAATTAGTACTGACAAATGACAAAAAGATCGAAACAAATTCATATTAACATCTCAGATAACGAATTTAAGTACGCGCATGGCGATGAAGAATAATAAAGTTTACCTTACACTACATGGCAATAAACTGCGCTGCACCATCGGCGACTGCTATTGCTCTTACATGGGTAGCAACTGTACTGTAACGGTGAGCTGTTCAAATCAAATGTGTGTGAAATCTTATGGGACTTAACTGCTAAGGTCATCAGTCCCTAAGCTTACACACTACCTAACCTAAATTATGCTAAGGACAAACACATACACCCACGCCCGAGGGAGGACTCGAACCTCCACAGGGAACAACCGCACAGTTCATGACTGCAGCGCCCTAGACCTGCTCGGCTAATCCCGCGCGGCAACGGTGAGCTACTACGACTTCTCCGTAACAGCGAGCTATTGCGACTGCTCCTTAACAACGAACTATTGCGACTGCCCTGAAGGAGCGAGCGATTATTATAGCTGCCGACACTGCTCTGACCTGCGATTCTACTGCAGCAGAGATGTTTTATATCGCAGGCAGCGCGTGAGCAACACATCGAAATTACATTTGCTCCAGTAGGATAAGCCTTACACGGGTTCATGTCATTTGATCTTCATATGTGATCACGGTAGAATTATATTCTCGAACGATTTAAGGTTCGCACTTCCTTAATATTTTAGACGAAATTTTCAGCTAGCTAAATAACTTCCCGTTGACATAGAACTTCAAGGCGCGTGGTCGGAGAGAAGGAAACTTGAGTATTTGCCTTTCAGGTTAATTATAAGTGTCCATTTTATTAGGTGTCGTGGTATACAGAGTGCATGTGCAGGAATCGCACCTATAAGGTGTAATTAGCTAAACGAGATCTACTCTAAGGATAATGGTTTCATTTTTGTTAGTTTTCAGAGTGCATCTTTGTTGACTTGCAGGTCAGATTTCACATAAAGAAGACTGTCTCAGATCACGAAAATCGAGGATCACCGCGTTTTATGAAATTACGGGATGTACTACAAAAGTAGTGACAGACTTGCCTTATGTCTCCAAAATTATAGATTCCATAAACCAACTTGAGTAATCGTTTAGCTGGAGTATATCCAACAAATAATTGACAGTGTTTGGATGTAAGAGGTGGACTGAAAAGGTTGACAAATAGTGGAATTCGTGGTGGGCCGCATCAAACCAACCAGAATTCTAATGAAAACATAATTAAAGGGGAACGTTTGTTGCTGGTACCGAGTAGAGATGGGTCGTTCGCGAACTATCGGGTCCAAAAGAACGGTTCACGAAGATGAACGAAACGAGCGAGGAACGAATTCTAACGAACGGTCTTTCATAGTTTACTTCGGTCGCGGCTTTCTGCTTATAGTTCCCGGGAACGGGAAACGATCGATCTCGTTCCCACAACGGCACGTCAGCCGGTCTCGTTCCAGCCTCGGTCCCGTTCCCGTCTGTCTCGGTCTCGGTCTCGGTCGCGGCTTTCTGCTTATAGTTTCCGGGAACGGGAAACGGTCTGTCTCGTTCCCCAACGGCACGTCGGCCGGTCTCGTTCCAGCCTCGGTCCCGTTCCCGTCTGTCTCGGTCTCGGTCTCGCTCGGCCGGACTCGTCGTTCTTCGCGTGGCCACTCGTCGCAGTTCCATTGCCGACTGCTCGTAGTTAGTTCAGTATCAAGTTGTTGTTGTTCGTTTCGTTAGCTTCGCACGACCAGTCTGGATCTGTTTCAAACCTTTTTTGAACTCTGAACTTCTAGTTCTTATCCTGTTGTATTCAGCGTGCATGGCCGGTAATTAAAATTTATTTTATAATTACGTAAACTACATAAAAATTACGTGGTATGTAATACATACATCTTGTAAAAAGGCAAGATTTTTTTTTTTGTTATTACGCATGCAAAGGACTTCGGAACGGCACAAACGAGTGGTCATTTTCCGTCTTTTTTTGATCCAAGGTAAAAGAGTATGTTCGATGATATGGAAGACAGACCGACTTACAACCGAATGAAGCCCGTGCTTCGTAATCGAGTGTATGGTGTCACATTTTGTAAAGAGGATGTGATAACTCCTACAATATTATTTCAGTGGCACAGGGTGGCGCACGAAAAGTCGGCCCCTAGTACTAGACTGCTCATTGTCGCTTACCAGTCGTCATATACTGTTTCGAAGTTGTTTGCATTAGCTTATTTGTTATTTCTTCACTGCCCAATTATTGCATGTTTATCTGTTCTGCTCGTAACGGTAAACAAATCGTGCTTAGCTGTCGAGCAGTCTGTACTCGGAGCCGGTTTTCCGTGCACCACCTTATATTATTTCACTCCGATCAGCCACATAGCGCTACAGTTGGCTAAACGAGATATTTTGCAGAATCACGAAAATTACAAGTGTGTGAGAATTCAGTTATGAATAAAAACTCTGTACTCCAGGGGGGAGGCCAGTCCCCCTTCTTGGTGCCTCCCATCGTCACTCACCTATGCTACTAATTTTCAGTTTTTCATAAGAACCATGTAACAAGCACAATGAACAGTGAACGAATAAAAATGAACGGTTCCCAAAAAAGAGCGATCACAAGTGGACTAGTTCCCAAGAATGAACGACTTTGCCCATCTCTAGTACGGAGCAGCCTTTGTGAGAGCCGGTAGCTCGTTCCTCCTCCGCCAGCACTGTGGAGACACCCTGCGGCCTGCTAAGGTGACTCACTCCCTGGCTGCCGGCGATCCTTGCGGCGGACGGGGCGTCCGCCGAGTCACCCAAGCATGAAACGACGCTAAACACCGTGCACTCTCTCGCCTCCATTACGGCGGCAAGAGCCTTTTGTGCGCAGGAAAGGAGAGCCTGCATGATAAATAGTTTCGGAACAGGCTCTCTGTGATTCATAGAGCGGCGACGCGAATGGAAACGCATAGGTTGGAAGCTGCACGAGGCACGCGGAAGTCGTAATGGCGTGTTGCACTGAGGTATCGCCTTACTCGTAGCGAACCATTTACAAGCGAAACTGCGGTCACTGTCGATAAGCGCAAACAGCTTGGGGTGTGTAAATAACAGCTCTTGCTTTCTTAGGAGAAGAAAAACTTCTTAGCTAAGATCGCAATACAACTCTGTATTGTGGGTGACCGGTTTCGGTAAATTACAAGGGTTATTCGGAAAGTAAGGAGCGATTGGTCGTGAAGTGGAAACCACAGTGAAAATCCGCAGATGTGTTGAGCAATGTCTCTAGTATGCCTATCGATCACGTCACGTCGTTCTTTTTAGTTCTGAGCACACAGGGAGCACTTAAAGATACCTAGAACAATAGTGTCTCCCGCCAAGTACGGGGGCCTGGTGAGAAATTTTTCCTGAAGCTGTGCAACCAACACTACATAACTATCGTGCGGTTTCTTCTTCATGACAATGTTCAGCTGCATTCTGCAGGTGCAATGAAGATGCTCCTGCATCGTTTTAAAATTGGAAATGTTTGCTTACCCACAATACAGACCGTAATTGTCTCCCTCTGAGTTTCACCTGTGCTCATATGAACCACTGGCTATGAAGACAACATTTTGGCACAGACAATGAGCTGCAGGCCAGCGTAGAGAATTGGCGGACAGCACTGGTGGCTGCCTTCTATAACGAGGGTATTGTAAAGCTGGTACGACGCTACGAAGAACGTCTAAGTCGGATCGGCGACTATGGTGATAAGTAGCTGGAAGTTATAACTAACTGTTGCAAACAAAACGATTTAATTTTCACTGTGGTTTCAATTTCGCGACCTATCGTTCCCTACTTTCATAGTAATCCTCATATTTTACCATTATCATATCTGTAATAACGTTACAATAGGTGCTATAAACTGTTTGACAAATAATGCCAGATTACCCAATAGAGGAATCAATGGCAACATACCTTCGTACAGGTTATTATAAACATCTTGTGCCAGATGCACGCAGAATCTGTCCATCACATATCCAGATGCACAACACGTGACATGAACGATGTGTTGGCATGTCGAAAGTAAACGCTAAAATTACTATCTACACAAATTGCCACAACACTACATCCATATGATTACACGTCATGCCTACTAGGGCCCCACGAGAGTGGCTTGAGGTAAACTGACAATAAGTCGGACAGGTGTCACTGCAGCGCGTAGTTACTACTATTAAAAGTTAAATACGTAATTAAAAACCAGTCATGATTCCAAATATAAAAGTTCTAAAATGCTAAAAAAATTTCTGATGATTTCTTCCTGACAAAACATACTTTAGGTACCCTATGCATCATATTTACGATAAATGCATTATACCATCACAAAACTGCAAATACCTTTATGACAGGACAAGAGAACGCGAACATAAATACTAAATAAAATTAAATTTTTTAAATATTATAAAAAGAAGTTAGACAGAAAGAAATTGTTAACATACAGTGGTGTTCAACCACAAAGTCACTTGGAGCCAGGTCACCTAACGCATTGGCTGTTGACAGTCAGTCTTGTGGCGCCCTAGTAAGCATAACGTGTGATCATGTGGATACAATGTCGTGGCGATTTGTGCATATAGTAATTTTAACTTTTATTTTTGACGTGCTAACACATCATTCATGCCACATGTTGTGCATCTGGAGATTTAATGGAAAGATATTCTGTGCATCTGGCACAAGAATTTTATAACCTGTACAAAGGTATGTTGTCATTGAGTCCTCTATGGGTTAATCTGGCATTATTTTTTAAACAGTTTGTAGCACCTTTTGTAATGGCATTAGAGATTTGATGATGGTAACATAGTTCACCGAAACCGGTCATCCACAAAGCAGACTCTTATTGCGATCTTGGCTAAGAAGTTTTTCTTCTTCTAAGAAAGTAAATACAGACCGGCCCTTCATACTCAGTCAACTAATAGCTGTTGCTCAGTTCTCTGCGGTTCTGTAACAATAACACATAGAGATACCCGCATGGGGGGTGGGGCAGAGGGTGGTGGCTGCCCCTAGGGAAAATTAATTCATTTTACCAATAATAAAAAGGACCTGTAACTTTCGGGTCCTGATTTTTATGACCTAGAATATTGGAAAATTGTCACTGAAAAAAACTGTAAACAATGATAGAATAACTTAAAGGTGATGTGAAACATGTGCAATATAAGTTATAAAAAGAATTAGATTAGCGAAAATCGTAATAGAAGGTTGGAAATGAAATAACAAAAAGGATAATTTATTTTAAAGTCACTGCATTTCTCCTTAAGAATTCTTAATCTTTGAAGATTTAGGAAAATTAAAAACCCATCTTAGAGGTATTTTAGTGCTTGACAGTGAGGATGTAAAGGGTGTTGAAAGTTAGGGAACGAATCGTTTTTAGACTGCATGTGCTTCAAGTAAGAATTTTTTAAAGAAATTTTTTGCAGCCAACATAACATTCAAGACGTCTTTTGTTGACTGGGTCTGACAGTTAAGACTGTCATCCTCAGATTTTCAAAAACATTTTGGTTGTACGTCATGTTACATTGTGCATTGGTTAGTCATGCTACGTTAACATTCTAGTGGAGCGTATATTACACATTCTACTCAGGCTTGTCAAAAATGAAATTACAAACAGGTTCGTCACAAGCAAAAATATACACATCTAAACTGCACCTTGTGGAAAACTGGCATGTCTACTAAGTAGCAATCCTTTGATGCTTGACAGTGGTTAAAACACACAATACATTGTAAAAGTGCACATTTACGGCAATGTTTACGTTTATGAAGGTTGCCCAGAAAGTTATGCGTCTCATTTTTTTCTTCAACAATTTTTATTGAACATAATGAGAGAATTACACACATGAAAGAATGGTGTTTTATCTACACACCATATTTTTTCACGTAAACTCCATCCCATTCTACGGCCCTCCTCCAGCGTGCAGCAAGTGCGTGTATGTCCCGTCGGTACCAATCCTTGTCCTGGTGAACTTCCCTTGCTGAATGACAGAAGCAGCGCCAACTGCCGAGTCGTAATGCGTCTATCCCTGAAAATGACAACATAAGCTCGCTGCAACATGTCAGGTGTGAGAGCCGTAGATGGTCTCCCCGAATGCTGCAAATCGTGGAACTCCGCAGAACCGCCTTCTGTTGACCTCACCCTCCGTGCCCACCGATTAACTGTACTTCTGTCTATAGCAGATACTCTGTAGACTTTGCACATGCGTTTGTGAATATTCCCCAAGTTTATTTCTCTGCAGTGAGAAATTCAATGAAAGCACGTTGCCTGTAACGTACATCATTGCTCGTAACGTACATCACCTACAGATGCCATTTTAAAACTGTACTGCAGGTACACTATCTGTCAGAAATAACGGAAACTTGGCGCCCTCACTCAGGGACTTCAAGTAATACATACGTAACGTTCCGCATTCATAGCATTGTTATCGGATGAGAAAAAAATTACGGTGCACTACTTTCTGTGCAACCCTCGTACATGACGAGTAAAGCACAGCTGTGAACCTTCTCACTCAAGGCAAATGGTGAACTACGTTAATTCTTTCGTAAAAACAAAACAATCGCATCGTACTTACAACAGATATTCACAAAACTATTGGCTGAAATTTAGTCTAGTGAATTTGTTGAGGATTATGGAAACTCTTGGTATGCATTGGGTTTATAACTTATAGTATAGAAAGTAAGACCACATCTTTCTGCTTTTCAGAGTACTGCCGCAAAAAAAATAGTATAATGCAGGAAAATGTGAAATATATGAAGTCTCCTAATACAAAATCAGGCGGAAAATATTTAATTATTCTTACAACCCAATTCCTTTAAGAAGGCAAAATAAATAATCGGTTTATATCTCTTTAAAAGTCAGAAATTTTTGTTACATGTTTCTTGTTTTCAACACTTACTACACTTACTAACTCGATAGTTACGCGTTAACCGATAAAGCGCTGCGCCTTAAAATATGCCTTTTGGAGCTCACATGGTAATACGCTCCTCCCCCCTCCCCACCCCCACCCACTCACACACACACACACACACACACACACACACACACACACACAAGTAAACTGTTAAAATTAGTCGCGTTAACAGTGGAAAGTAAATTCTGAGAAATACAGTGTATTTATCTAAACCGATATGGCGGACACGGGAGTGTCTGCCAATAAGACTTAAGCAGTCCATACGAACTACACTTACTAGAGCTGTTACATTTTATTCCACGGAAATGAATTTTCAGTCTTAGTCGTCTCCCCTCTGTAACTGTGAACTGTGCGATGTTTCAGACTGGGACAAACTGTGAAGCGTTTGCCTGTTGGAATATACTTCGATACTGCACGCCTGGGTACTACCTTAAACTATCCAGGCATTGATCGATATAGTATTACGGCAGACAGAGGTAATGGAGTAGTGATTGATGACTAGCGAGATAATGAAGGCTTGCGCGTAAGAGGTTGAAATGTTAATGACTTGGAAATGAGTGGTCCTAATCCCTCAGTAGTCACGAAGGCCGGCTGAACTCGTATTTACAGGCTTCGTTCCTGTCACACGTCCCGAGGTTGCAAATGTGCCGGTTTCGAGAGGTATCGCAGAAAAGATAAAATTTGGTTGCCAGCATCTCGTATCGCTGGATGATGAGTGAGCTTAGCAATCCTAATACAGTGCAGGTCTTATATATAGCGCTCGTCGCCAGGCTGTGCCATGTAGATCTTGTCGCATCCGAATCTTGTCAGAAGCGGCGTTAGCTCACTCTGAACACGCGTAATCCAAAATTGGACGATATAACTTAGATGATTCATTTAAATTTGCTAGACAACGTAGATGTAGAACTATATGTTTGGGTGTGTTCAGCAAAGCTTTCACTACAATGAGAGTAAATTTGACTAAATTTACGGAGTTGACTGTAATGACCATTTTAAATTAAATACAATTGTCTTCACTGCATGAGCATCGAATATTGTGCGAAATAAACTTTAAAATTTGTTTGTGTGTGACCAAGGAAATTTCTGTCGAACGCAAACATCACAGCTTCCGCTGACTTGTGGTTAATTCGTCGAACGGCATGGCTGACGCAGTAATACCCCAAACGTTGGTTGCCGCGCCTCCTACCTGTTTATGTTGTGTAGTTCATTTAGCCGATACTGCGTTAGTTTTAAATAAAAGAAGAATGACTACCATAAAACAGCGTTTTCTTTCCGTTTCATGTCAGTGAAAAGCGTAAGTCAGAAAGTGCAAGTCATAACCTGTTACCTAAAGACATACTTAGAACGGAAATAATAATTCTGTTGTATGACATTGATACTCTTTTGTTTTTAAACCAAAACATATCCCGACCTGGGCTACAATACAAAGGCTTTGGGTAACGATGCCTACCGTTTGTTTCAGATTAACTGGCTGATGGACACCAAGTTTTCTTCGTTACATTTCGGCACAAATTCATCCACCTCGTGTGGTCTATGCTCTGTTCTAGAATACCGCCAACGTCAGTGATGTTGCGGCATCATACCACCGTTGCGAAGCGTTATTGTGTTATGTGTGTTAACTGATAATTTCTAACGTAACGTCATGAGTCTCTTTTAAAATAAACATCTGTACAGTGAGATTTCACGAACCCTTGTGACTTATGTGTTGAAGCTTGTGTTAACGGTCCAGAAACACAAAATGTGATAAACGTTATCCGTACGAAATTTTCAGTACCAACAAAACAATTAATTGAAAGGATGAGGCTTACGACGGAACCAGCAGAAAATAACGTAAATAAGAGAAAAACTAAATATCTGAGAATGCAAAAACAGTTTGTTTAACTTCATGACACTGACGAGGCACAAAAAGTGCACTGCAGAGCTAATAATAGTAAATGTTGAGCAGGTAACAATGTCCTAAAAAGTTCTGAATCAGGTATACGAAAGTTGAATGAAAAGTAATGCCTCCACCTTCGTTAATTGGGTTTGGATGGGAATATTTTAATAAATAGAACGCAGAAATAATTCTTACAATGTGATCTTTAATAACCAATATTCACTACACCATATAATCACCAGCCAATTGGATACAGTTCTGCCAATGATGAACAAGTTTTCCGAAGCCGTCAGGGAATAAGTCGACACTCTGTTTCCGCAACCACGTCTCACACCCACACGTTCTTGTAAAATGCCGATTGTGCTTGCAGTTTCTCTCTGAGTGATACGCCGATCGTCCTGAATCGTTCCGAATCAATCTGTCAACATTTTGCTTGCGAAAATCGGTGATTACTGTCACAGGACGTCCAACTCTTTGTTTGTCACGCAGGTCAGATGTTTCCTCATCAACATCTTTAAACTTTCTCGCCCAACGAAGCACAGTACTCACATCAACACAATCACCATAGACTTCTTTCATTCTCTGCTGAATCTCCTTTGGGGTGAAACCTTCTGCCGTTAAGAATTCAATGACTGCACGTTGCTTAAATCGCAATGAGCGACTGTCTGCGCAGGATTCCATACTTTACACTGTAACAATACAACAGTTCAATGCTAAGGCTTCCCGCCAACTGGAGCTGTAGAGAGGAGGCTACGGAACAAGCCAGTACCTGCGTATGCCAATGCTACCAACTGTTGAAGAGTTACGAAGGTGGAGGCATTACCTTTCAGTCAACCCTAGTATTTGGAAAATGTTTTGCGTCAACTAACATGAAATCTTGTGGGCGACTCTGATCGCTGAGTGCTTTCTGGCTGACCTTTTGAACTGACTTGTGTTTAATACTAAATAAAGTATGAGAGTCATTTTCTCGTACTTTTTGTAACTTCCTTTGCACGTCTTATGGTTATGTAGTGAATACAGAAGCGAGGAACAGATACGGTTGATGGACAAAGAATTCTGATATTAAATTATTCTGCATCTAATATTAAATAGCAAAAGTAACTTGATTTATTGCAGTTGCAGCGTCAGTTGCTAACAGTAGACCGAGCGTGGTGGCGCAGTGGTTAGCACATGGACTCACATTGGGGAGGACGATGGTTTAATCCCCCGTCCGGCCATCCTATTTAGGTTTTCCGTGATTTCCCTAAATCGCTCCAGGCAATAGCCGGGATGGTTCCTTTGAAAGGGCACAGCCGACTTCCTTCCCCGTCCTTCCCTAATCCGATGTGACCGATGATCTCGCTGTTTGGTCTCTTCCCCCAAACAACCCAAACCTAACAGTAGATTTTGAATGTTAAAATATATACACGTACAAAAGTTTACAACTCAGACAGTCTTCAGTACAAAGACTACACGGTAAATGAAGAGCTCTGGCCGCTGTGAACCATCATAGCGGTCGTACTTGTTATGAAATGGTAAATGGGTAACATGGGAGTTGTGTGCGTCAGTTTCGGAACTTGGTTAGATTGTTTGCACTTAACTAGACCCGCCGCTGGAGCTCACGGGAGGCGGTGCTCGCATGTCATTGGCGGCGGCGTAAGCGTTCGTGGCGGCGCCGTCGTGCCGCGATGGCGGCTTTGGGAGACGCAGCGGCGTGACCGAAGGCGCGTGTATCTTACAGAGCGGCCGACCGGATGACGGCCGATATCGCAAGTTCTTGCGGTACATTTGTGTTGCTTAGGGCACGTAAACAAGAGGTCTGCAAAGGCTGTCTCTCAACCAGTGTAACATTGTTATAAGTAAAGAAAAAATGAAAGATGTGTTCGGCGAGGATTAATCACAAATGAGACAACGGTACAACGCAACGATCTAGACTGGTGGTTTGTGTGCTTACGTCGCTGTTGGTACGCATTCTTACAGTACCTGTAGACAATTTAGTGTTCTTCGTTCTGTTTTTAGACGTACCTCTTTTCATCTGATAATCGCTAGTTTCCAAAGAACATTGCATTTCCTACTTGAGAAAAAAAAATTCATGATAAATTGCGCAATTAGAAGAAAAATACTTGTAACCCTTTTCAAAATAACTACTATCGTTCAGAATTTGATGAAAGTGTATGATACTGTATTGGGTTCTTATCCTCTAGAAATATTTAATAACCAAATGGAACATTTTTTCGTTACAGATTTTACATGAAGTGAACTGTCAAAGTTAAACCATTAAGATTCAGTGATATAAGCGGATTTGAAACCCAGCACGAGCATCACATCGCACAGTAAATTAGCAGAGGAGTTCAAAATTTAGTACTCCAGCCTGACTGCAGCCGTGTGAAAACTGACGCACATGATAGAATACGCGCGACATTATATACTGTATCTCAGCTGCAGTGTGTATTCGTATGATAATAGTTGCCTATAATGTTACAAGGGTGAGCAGTAGAAGGTGAGGGTTTAACGCCTCGCCTACTATAAGGTTTTTACAGGCGGAGTACAAGCTCAGACTGGGCAACGGTGGTAGAGGAGCCGGCCGTGACCTTCTAAAGCAATCTTAACGGCATCTGTCTCCACCAACCAAAATTTGGATGATCAGACGAGCACGGGAACTGTCCTTCAAGAAATGGTTCAAAGGGCTCTAAGGACTATGTCTATGGGACTTAACATCTGAGGTCATCAGTCCCCTAAACTTAGAACTACTTAAACCTAACCCAGGGACATCACACACATCCATGCCCGAGGCAGCATTCGAACCTGCGACCGTAGCAGCAGCGCTCGGCCGCAGCGGCCGGCTGAACTGTCATCCTTCCGAAGACAAGTCCCCTGCGCTACGTCCCCCAGTTATACGAATACGTGGTGTCTGTTCTGTCGGACATGTCCCAAAGTAGTGACACCACGTATTCATATAATTAGTAGGCCTAACTGGGAAATGGATCCACTTTCTTCATTTGGGTTGCACAAATACGCCCGATCTCCTGTGGGAATCTCAGAGCAGCGAAGAAATAAACTCCTCCAGAACAGGCCATGAAGGCCCAACGGCACCGACCGACCGCCGTATCATCCTCACCACACAGGCTTCACTGTATGCGGATGCGGAGGGGCATGTGGTCAGCACACCACTCTCTCGGCCGTATGTCAGATTACGAGACTGGAGCCGCTACTTCTCAGTCAAGTAGCTCCTCAGTTTTCCTCACGAGGGCTCACTCCCTTGCCAACAGCGCTCGCCAGACCGGATGGTTACCCATCCAATTACTAGCCCAGCCCGACAGCTCTTAACTTCGGTGATTTGAGGGGAACCGGTGTTACCGCTGAGGCGAAGCCATTGGCCACCTCAGAGTGGCGAATGAGAGTAAAATAATGACTGCGTATAGGTGGCGCTCGGTAGGAATATGGATCGGAAGTGAGGCGTGCCGAGATAGTTCGTGCAGTTGCGATAGCTCTGTATCCCGGATGGCGCAGTGGTTAACGTACCTGTCTAGTAAGCAGGATATCCCGGGTTCGAATACCTGTCCGCTACATATTTTCACTGGTTGGCGCTGATTCCGCGTGATGACCCGGGTTCGAATTGGTGTCTGGTGCACACTTTCACAGGTCGCAGCTGATTCCGCGTAACGACACCCGGCAGCAGACAGCAGTGATCCACTTCAATTTACGTATATATGACGTCTTCCAGTATTTATAAGACGGAAAAGAAAGTATGCAAGAATTCTACGATGTCGTGAGCGTGGTGGCTATGGGAAAGGACAGCCTCCTACAAGCCGTCGATATGGATACGTGGCGTCCACGCAGCACCTAGCTACTGCATTACAATAAATTCAATTTTTGCTGCCCCTCAAACTGAGAATCCTGTAGTGTCACCTCATCCGATAGCACAGGACGAACGTATATGACAAAAATGATATGGTTTTGGTCTGTAATGTGATTGCCAATTCGTATGCCACATACTTGGATCAAAAACTATCCCAGCCCGTATACTGATACTGAACCCATATAGGTTCCTTATAACCACTTATGTACGTGAAATTTCGTCTGACCAACTACGAGTAATACATGATTTCACAACACAGAGTGCACATATTCTTCGTGAATAGCATTAAAATCAGGAACTGTGACAGGACGTTGCAGTGCCTATAAAGTGTGAACCTGTGTCAAAAGCCTTCTGGAAATCTAGAAATACGGAATCAAGTTGAAATCCCTTGTCAATAGCACTCAGCACTTCAGATGAGTAAAAAGCTAGTTGTGTTTCACAACAACGATGTTTTCTAAATCCGTGTTGACTGTGTGTCAATAGACCGTTCGAACGCAATATATGTTCCAAAATCCTACTGCATATCGAAGTTAATGATATGAGCCTGTAATTTAATGGATTACCCCTACTACCTATCTTAAATATTGGTGTGACTTGCTGAACTTTCCAGTCTTTGGCTACGGTCCTTTCGCCGAGTGAACGGTTATATATGGTTGTTAAGTATGGAACTAATGCATCAGTATACTCCAAACTGGTATACAGTCTGGACCAGAAGACTTGCTTTTGTTACGTGATTTAAGTTGCTTCACTACTCCGAGGATATCTACTTCTACGTTACTCATGCTGGCAGCTGTGCTTGATTCGAGTTCTGGAATATTTGCTTTGTCTTCTTTCGTGAAGGCATTTCGAAAGACCGTGCTTGGTAACTCTGTTTTGGCAGCACTGTCGTCTATTGTATTTCCATACAGAGAAGGCATTGATTGTGTCTTGCCGCTAGCGTATTTCACATGCAACCAGAATCTCTTTGGATTTTCTGCCAGGCTTGGAGACAAAATTTCGTTTTGGAAACTATTATAAGCATATCGCAATGAAGTCCGCGCAAAATTTCGAGCTTCTGTAGAAGATCACCTATTTGGAGATTTTGCGTCCGTTTAAATTGGGCTCTGCATAACAATTGCAATCTATATCCTTCTGAAGCGGCTTACTTTATTCAATCAACCAGCGACTTGTCCCAGTTTCGCACAGTTTACAAAATGGTTCAAATGGCTCTAAGCACTATGGGACTTAACATCTGAGGTCATCAGTCCCCTCGACTTAGAACTACTTACACCTAACTAATCTAAGGACATCACACATATCCACGCCCGAGGCAGGATTCGAACCTGCGACCGTAGCAGCAGGGCGGTTGCGGACTGAAGCGCCTGGAGCAACTCGACCACAACGTCCAGCACACAGTTTACACTAAGTATCTATGGTCACAGGACTTGTTTTTAGTATGTAGTTGGGAGCTGGATAATGCATGATGATCTTGATCAGATTTACTACGTCACGCCTCGCGTTCGGAAGGAGTTTCCAAACAGCGAGTTGACGTTATCGAGCTTCAGCAAGTTTCACCTTACAGTCTTCATTGAATTTCTGAGACCACGAAGTCCTCAGTTATTATCTGTTCGAGTGTATTGAGGAAAAATCCACAGTTCTTTAGGTACTGGAAGTCAAATATAAGTAAAACCCTTCAAAACAAGCAAAGCAATTTTTAATACACAAAAATAGTGAATCCATATATCCCAACTAAGTAAATTCAGTGTTAGTTTGTATTTGTGAAGATAAAATGATGCTGCTTAATTACGTCATTGTCGTAAGCTTCCGAAAACACTTCTGCCACTGCGGTAAAAGACTAGCAGCTCCATTATTGGTTCTTTGGTGTATTACGAAACTAACAGAGCTGTCTGTTGTTTCTTAGGCGTAATATGCAGTGGTGATCGCGTCACTGAGGTAAATATCCAAGCTACTAACCTAAGCAGACTCCAAAAACTTTAAATTAAAATATCTTTTCTCTCGTAATACAATTTTGATGAAATAAAACCTATACGTTGTCCAAGCTACGCTCAAAATACCTGTGAAAACCCCATGAAATTTTGTCTACTAGTTTTAGATATTACCGTGTTCGAACAGACAAACAGAGAAACAAAGTTTTTAAAAAAAATTCGTATTGCGTTCTGTTATACTCCCTAAATCAGCCGAATTCTGTTTCTGGAAAATGTTTTGATTGTACAGACATCAAGGTTTTACAATTATTAGCATGGATATTTCACTTTGCAATTTTCACCCTCCATACATCAGTGACGTACGAGGATGGGTTGTAACAATAACAAAGAGATATATGAATTGAAACCATAGTAACTGTGCACAATCTGACTGTCAATAAACGTACATCTCATCCTCTTCTATTACCAAGATCTGAACCGTGGGGTGGTATCGTCGCAGTTCCAGCAGAAGATTTTGGCTATTGACTTCGATGACTTTTTTATGTATTTCGAGTTGTTTGTCACAGTTATGAAAGAAGTGTCTAGCTTGGTTTAAATTTCGTTTTATTTAGTTTCATCCATTTTCAGTGCTTTATAAACTTTAATCTTTCTTTTTATGGCCACAGTGAACCATTAGGTGGATCTCTACCTCGCGTTAAACTCTTTGCGTGCTACCCTCAACGGAGGTAATGAAATGGCACTCGTACGCAGACGAAATTAATGAAGAAGCGCCTTTACTGATGAGCTGCGTGGTCGTCTCCAGGCCCGTTGTCCGGTACTTGGCAAAATTGCGCGGTTGGAAGCATACACAGCAGGCGTTGCTTGGCGAGGCAAAGTGGACGGCCTGCGATTAGGTGCGGGCCTGACGGCCGCGAGCTTAGTCATGCTGCTTAATCCTTTTTCCTCGGCTCTTGTTATGCAGCAGCGATTACCATCGAGGTATCGCATTGCAGAGTCGATCGAGATAGTGCTCATCGGGCGAACACAGGGGCCGCGCGCCGACACGGTTGTTCGTGCAAAGCGTATGCGAGAGCAGGCGTCTTGGGACATATTGGTTGCGAAGTATGGAGCCTTCGTATCATGTGTAAGATCTACGGACGTGAAACAGCCTCGCTGGAATTCAGACGCCGTACTCCACAAGGGCTCCTATGCTAGTGCCTGGAGGTACAGAAAAGTGTGGAATGAATTTACACAGTATCACATGTAGAGGAAATTATAAAAGTCTGTGAGGTACGAAATGTCAAAACTAAAACCATTATGTCTGTGCGGATGATTCATTCTTTCAGCATTCACAGAAATTTTTATGTGAATACGAAATCGTACCGAAACCTACTTTGCAAAAATAAAAAGAAATTAAAGAAATAAAAATACGTACTAATTCATAGGTACCCAATTTCCTGTTAGACATCCGAAAATTTTACTATTTTCGTTTGTATTATATGCCTTTCTTCTTCTTTTTATTGTTTTTATTTTTCTTTTCTGTGAAGTATGTTCAACTTTTTAAGAAGAATTCTCCACCAACTCCATAATGTCTGTTTGCAATCACAGTATATTAGACGCTTTACTACTAACGCGTTTCTGTTGTAAACCCCAGAAACGTTACGAAACCTCCTGTTTAAATTTCTCAGATGTCAAGTTTTCCGTAAGCTTCTTCTTTGTTGAATAAATGGTGTGTGCTTATCTACTTACGGGTACTGATTACTTCTAAGTACTGGTTACGTCTATCATTCTGTTTTTACTTCCAAACAATATTCAGATTTAGCTCTGCTTTATGAGAAGATATATACCGAAAATATTTTACACGCGTTCACTCACTTAACATTCTCCGAATATGCTACTGCACCTAGCCCCCTCTCTTTCCTTTCACTCACTACTTCTTTCCCCCCCCCCCCCCCCCGCCCACCTCTCTCTCTCTCTCTCTCTCTGTGTGTGTGTGTGTGTGTGTGTGTGTGTGTGTGTGTGTTTGTGTGTGTGTGTGTGTGTGTGTGTGTGTGTGTGGTGTGTCTTTAGCGGTCTCTTTCTCACTGACAAAAGCTTATACTAACTGACTACCGCAATAGGTAGTTTTAACAATATACCTCTATTACTCGTAACAGAAAGGTGCATATAAACCCTTAACACAAATTCAGAGTTATACTAACTATTAGCTTGGACTGTGATAGCTGACTATTAAATTACGTTGATGGTCGTATTCTGTCAGTGTTAATACTTGTGTTAATTTTCAAAAAGAACAGAGATAGAATTAATCGAGGACTGTGTATGAGACCAGCGTCAGAGTTATTTTCGTGTTGTGCTGTTTCATACATTTAAGAGATGATATCCTGCTTCCTGACTTCGTTCACTATTGTACAGAAGCATAAAAAAGTAACGAGACACCATATATCTGAACCAAAACACGTAAATTTAAAGACGGTCTTACTTTAATGCATATGGCACACTTTTATGCTGCAGAAGATCACTTTAAAATGACCTTAAAAGCAGGAAAGAATCATATACCAAATAAATACAACATACTTCGAAAAAATATACACCTTCTTCACATAAATTTCTCGATGTGGTGCCAACTAGGAAGACATAAACATGTTGCGAAGAAAGTAAATGAAAGAATTATTATCTGATATGGTTGGATTAATTATTAGGATAAATATGCAGGAAAAATGGAGTTACTTCGCTGTAATAGAAAGGCTGTTATGAAGCAGACAAAAATACAACTCTTCCAATAACTGAAAGAGTGTTGTTATTCTCGAGCAGTGTTAGTTTGAGATTAACCAGAAATGTATGAACACGTAAGTGATCATTTCTACTTTTCCTCCTCCTCCTCTTCTTCTTACCTTTTCGACTTCTTCTTCCTCTTCTTCATCAGTGTTGGAACGTTATACTCCTATGAGCAATTAACAGTGACTAGACAAGTGGTTTATACCTGCTGCTTTATTTAAGTACTTAATAGATTCACTGCTTTATCGGGCTGTCAAGAACAGCTCTTGTGTACATCTTGCTACCTATAACTTACGTAGAGTTGGTCATTAACCTATGAAGTTACCACCAAAACTCCTCCAGTTGTATTCAGCTGATGACATGAATGGTCTAATTGCCTTGAAAGACATACTCGTGGCAAACGCTGGCTCCTTATAACATGGAGCCTAGAGATCGATTTGTTGAGCACGTAAAATTCCTTCATCAAGCACGCGTTTCGGTTTCCAAATCCATTCGCACACACGCCTGTGATACCCCATCCACTAAATACACTCCTGGAAATGGAAAAAAGAACACATTGACACCGGTATGTCAGACCCACCATACTTGCTCCGGACACTGCGAGAGGGCTGTACAAGCAATGATCACACGCACGGCACAGCGGACACACCAGGAACCGCGGTGTTGGCCGTCGAATGGCGCTAGCTGCGCAGCATTTGTGCACCGCCGCCGTCAGTGTCAGCCAGTTTGCCGTGGCATACGGAGCTCCATCGCAGTCTTTAACACTGGTAGCATGCCGCGACAGCGTGGACGTGAACCGTATGTGCAGTTGACGGACTTTGAGCGAGGGCGTATAGTGGGTATGCGGGAGGCCGGGTGGACGTACCGCCGAATTGCTCAACACGTGGGGCGTGAGGTCTCCACAGTACATCGATGTTGTCGCCAGTGGTCGGCGGAAGGTGCACGTGCCCGTCGACCTGGGACCGGACCGCAGCGACGCACGGATGCACGCCAAGACCGTAGGATCCTACGCAGTGCCGTAGGGGACCGCACCGCCACTTCCCAGCAAATTAGGGACACTGTTGCTCCTGGGGTATCGGCGAGGACCATTCGCAACCGTCTCCATGATGCTGGGCTACGGTCCCGCACACCGTTAGGCCGTCTTCCGCTCACGCCCCAACGTCGTGCAGCCCGCCTCCAGTGGTGTCGCGACAGGTGTGAATGGAGGGACGAATGGAGACGTGTCGTCTTCAGCGATGAGAGTCGCTTCTGCCTTGGTGCCAATGATGGTCGTATGCGTGTTCGGCGCCGTGCAGGTGAGCGCCACAATCAGGACTGCATACGACCGAGGCACACAGGGCCAACACCCGGCATCATGGTGTGGGGAGCGATCTCCTACACTGGCCGTACACCACTGGTGATCGTCGAGGGGACACTGAATAGTGCACGGTACATCCAAACCGTCATCGAACCCATCGTTCTACCATTCCTAGACCGGCAAGGGAACTTGCTGTTCCAACAGGACAATGCACGTCCGCATGTATCCCTTGGCACCCAACGTGCTCTAGAAGGTGTAAGTCAACTATCCTGGCCAGCAAGATCTCCGGATCTGTCCCCCATTGAGCATGTTTGGGACTGGATGAAGCGTCGTCTCACGCGGTCTGCACGTCCAGCACGAACGCTGGTCCAACTGAGGCGCCAGGTGGAAATGGCATAGCAAGCCGTTCCACAGGACTACATCCAGCATCTCTACGATCGTCTCCATGGGAGAATAGCAGCCTGCATTGCTGCGAAAGGTAGATATACACTGTACTAGTGCCGACATTGTGCATGCTCTGTTGCCTGTGTCTATGTGCCTGTGGTTCTGTCAGTGTGATCATGTGATGTATCTGACCCCAGGAATGTGTCAATAAAGTTTCCCCTTCCTGGGACAATGAATTCACGGTGTTCTTATTTCAATTTCCAGGAGTGTATGTCTACCGACGGAACACATCCTAAGTTACCCGAGAAACCAATTACCGCACTGTGCTCCAGATTACTAATGCGCTACGCCATTTTGTACTGTGATATGGTGATTTCTGTGTGTACCAGATATCTAGCCACCCGACGTAGCATGGAGCGAAGAGAAATTTATTTCAAAATAAAAGAAAAAAATGATGATTTTGAAAAGGAAAATGAAAATCAAAATTTTTATTCAATACAAAATCAAGAATATTGCGTGAGTTGTGATTTTTTCAACTGTCTTTTTCTAAGAAACTGTATTATATCTCTGATTACGTTATTGTAACATTAAACTGATGAACTTGCTTTGTTTGTAAATACATTAACTCACTGCACCATCTTTAAAATTGATCATGGCTTTGAAACTACAAGGCATAGTTGCCGCAACAAGTAACAGCAAGCTTTATAACAACATTTCCTTGATTGAACATTGATTCCTGATCTATTAAAATTAAACTTGCTTTATCGGCCTTGTTTTTTTTCTAAAAAAGAAAGGCCAATGTAATCTTTGCCTTCTAAATAACAAAAAGTTTCATGAATACAATCCGAACGACAGCTCACGTTTTCCATATACTTTAATGGACTGCATAAACACCTGGATTTTGAACAGAGACAAGTGGTTCTTCATTTTCGTCAACTTCTTAGTTGAAGAAGATTGTTGTTTCTATTTAGCTCACAAAGTCTGTAAACATAGCCCTTCCTTTTTTTAAATCTTTAAAACTGATCTTCTGGTTAATGGAACGGAACTGAAAATTTGCTTGTCAGGTACTTAAATTGAAGCAGCACAATTTAGAATGATTTTAAATGGTACTTACAGACAAAGTTCTAAGAAAGCAAATTCAGTTCCAAATCCGATGTTTGTAATCGGATGATCGAAACATCAACTGACAGAGTCGCTTGTGTTGAAATCCATGATTTCACTGTCGGATTGGTTCAGTACACACCTAGACAAACAAATCTTTTGAGTGATAATTCGTTAACTCGTTCCCCAAGATAGCATAGACCTTTTCTGGAAATTTAGTTTTTATTCACCTCACGATGCATTTACCCGTTCCCCATTTATTTGAGGTGGCGTGTATTAACCAACCACCTAACCCTCTGTACACGAACTCATCTCAGCAACATCTCACGAACATATTGGAATTAGAAACGGCCTCATACGTTGTTTATATCGACTGTACAGTGAGTGTCTAGAACAATCAGTAAATGGAACCATAAAGCAAAATATTGGAAGACGTAAATGAAGGAATCTGATGTACCTTGAGAATCAAATTTATTGTTCAAAGTTAGAGTTGGCAGCCTTTGTAAAAGAAACTACCAGGGAAGGTTTATTTTGGAGAATGTAGACGCATTAATGACACATTTTTTGGATCTTTGTCAAAAATATGACACAGAGCTGTGCCTTACGACTGGGATGGTTGGCTATATTATTCTCTATCGAAGCGGTACAGATCTCGCCCTCCATTACGATCGCTTGTAGACTGCATAAATCTCCGTTCACGATGCCAATGAGCTTCAAACCATTTCCAACAAAGTTTCTTTCTGCTCGTTAGTTAATTTGTGAGTCACGAATCGGAATTAGATCTTCCACTAACCTAATAAAATTCTTTGGTAACAGTATATGGTAATTCCAGTTCCCTGGTTACCCTCCTCAGAAATAATTCGTCTCCACAGCCGAGATCGTTCAATCAAGCCCATGCAATGACACTGGATTGGAATGACCCAGTTTACTTCCCACAAATGACAAAATGAAAACTAAAGTAATTCAGAACTTAGATTTTAAAAATGAAGCGCACGATAGGGCTGGCTTCTATAAACTGAATTGCTCTGTGTGCCCTATATTTTATATTGATCAAACTTGGACGAGTTTTAACTACTAAAACTATTTTTGCTGCTACTATGGCCCAGCTTATGGCCTCTGGTATGTAAAAGTAAAATCATATCTTACGTAAGGAAAGAAAAAGAATCTTTGCAGTACATATTATAGCTGTAGAAATATGCCATTGCTGCGCTACCTTGCTCTTCGGTACAACCAATAAAACCACATGTTAATGTGATGTCAGATGTAAACACATATGTCCGCTACCTTGTCTTTAGACAAACGTATGCACAGCATGCTTCATATCACTGATAGAAACCCCTATGCTATAATCCATAACGAATAAAATTTACTCACGTAAGTACTTTGTAAAATCTTTTTGCATAATATAAAAGGATTTTAAAAAATGGAATATATTGAATATACTGTCAATGAACCAAAATATCGTGAAATTTCTACAAAAATCCTCACTGGCACCTGGTGATGGGGTCAAACTTGAAACTGTTTCTAGTGAATCAAAGCATTCATCAAAAAATGTGGATGGGTTCAGCTTTTATTTGTGAAGAATCTTCTGCTGTCATTCTGGAAATATGATACACATGATATATCTCTACATTATGATATTTGTAGGTTAAAAACAGTATTTCTGTATGGCCATACAAAAAAGAAACGGAAGATATTTAGCTTAACAAACCTTATTAGATTGTTACGATGTGGTTGCCAGAAGTTCACTAATCACATAACTGGTGTGGGCGTCCTTGTCTTTCGAGTAACTCGCAGCATGTATCACTTTTTTATTTATCACGAAAAACAAGAGACACAGAAGGTTTTCAAAAAAGACTGGTAGCGGCGAGGTTTTCTGGAGTAGGAATACGGGAGGCGTTGGTCACGCTCGGTCAGCGGCGGCGTCGCTGGCCGGCTTTCGCTGCCACCTCCGCCTCCACGTGCGGATCCCCACGGCCGGTTCCTGCCACCGCTGCACACCCCTTGCTTCCTGTGGCGCAACGCCAAACCGGGGGAAAGCGCACAGCTGGAAGTCGTCGGCCGCCGGCGGGATTCCTGCACAGCGGGAACTTGCCGCTGCTGGTGTGGTTGCAAGCGAGGGAACAAACTTCGCGGAGGCAAGGTTCAGCCACTGTGGCTGCGGAATTATGAACTATTTCTCCTTTCTTTCCTCGTATACAGGGTGTCCCAGCTATCTTGTCCACCCAAAATATCTCTGGAACAATAACAGCTATTGGAAAACGACTTTCACCGGTATCAGTGTAGGGCTGGGGCCCATGAATGTAGATATTTGGAAACATTCTAAAACGAAAGCGTATGTGTTTTTTAACACAAACTTATGTTTTTTAAATGGACCTCCTATATTTTTTCTTCAGCAATCCATAGCATGACAGAGCACATACACAATGGCGTTTATTGCATCGCAATATTCCCATTACATCCCGAGATATTGAGACGCGAAGTTGAAACACCCGACGTGCGCTGCTAGCGCACGTCCTGAGGCTCAGGCGTGAACCCCATGCTGCCCGTAATCGCGATGTGACTGACATGTGTAATCACACCTCCATACTTATCAAGAGGATGGCAGCAGACCGTATTATTCGTTTCGGACCATCGCGATTACGGGCAGCATGGGGTTCACGCCTGAGCCTAAGGACGTGCGCTAGCAGCGCATGTCGGGTGTTTCAAGCGTCAACTTCGCGTCTCAATATCTCGGGATGTAATGGGAATATTGCGATGCAACCAACGCCATTGTGTACGTGCTTTGTCATGCTATGGATTGCTGAAGAAAAAATATAGGAGGTCCATTTAAAAAAACATAAGTTTGTGTTAAAAACACATATGCTTTCGTTTTAGAATGTTTCCAAATATGTACATTCATGGGCCCCAGCCCTACATTGATGCCGGTGAAAGTCGTTTTCCAATAGCTGTTATTGTTCCAGAGATATTTTGGGTGGACAAGATAGCTGGGACATCCTGTAGAAAAAATAAAATAGGAGCTAAGATTTTCCCAAAACATGAGTGAGCTGGTGCGTTTCTGGCACCAGTTTCCATCGATCGTCATTTTGATCTGTGAGTCAACTTCGATGCTTATTTGTCTTCTGCTCATCTCTGGCGGCACGGATTTAACGGCAGCGCATGCGCTCTGCTGGGGAGGTGTGTCGGCGTCGCCGGTGAGCGGGAGTCACGTGGGGCTGTGTACGTAAGCAGGACGGCAAGAGGAAGAGTCGAACAACGAAGGAGTGGGGTCAGCGGCTACGGCCAGTTGAGTCGTGAGTGCAGATCCACCGCCGATGGTGATTTGGTTTTCCTAGAGGTGGGAAGGACAAGCTCCTTCGAGTCTGTTATAAGCTACGCCGGCCGATTGAACTGGAGTCGCCGCGTTGCTTCGGTGGGTTGCGTGCGGCTTAATTGAATACGCCAGTGTACTAAAAATCCTTTGGAATTGTTTTAGTTGTTTATCACTTATCTCGGTGTCGTGACTATCTTGACGGCAGTTGAGGAAGTGTGGCTACACCCAACCGACATGAAGCGTGGTTAAAGACATACCCAGAAGTGCAACGAGTAGTGAGTAAGTCCGGCTCTGGCATTTCAAGACACGCCGAGATGCGTCCTCTATTCTACCTTGTAGTTCACTTGTTAGTTTGGCGTGTAAATGAGCGCCGAGATAATTTTTGTCATCTCAGCTTCAGGGCATGATTTTTAGCGAACTTATTAATCAAAGTTTAAGGGCAGGCATTGGCCTAGTAACTCACGGAGGCTAATTTTTTTCTATTCAGTTGTATTGATCACCTGTTCTCTAGATAAGATTGTGTACTTAATGTCTCAGAATATTGTCTGTCGTTGATGTGTGTCGTGTTACAGATAACTGGGAGCGGTCGACGCGAGCATACAGGGAGCAGAGCACCATGGGGGCAGAGAGATATTTAAGGTCCTGTCCTCTCCTTTACATCTTCGGTTAAGTTATCACTATTGCGTGATTGCATCTTTGCGGTGGTGAATTATAGCATCTGCAGTTCAATTGCAGTGCAAAGTTGAGTTCATTTCTATGTCATTTCCTATGTCATGGATCTCTCGTATTGATTTGAATCCTTGGTCTGCTCGCGTCTATCGCCAATTCACACGTAATGTTGAAGCAACCTCATTTTAGAGGTATTGTCATATGGTCATGTTCTAGCTGTAATGAATCGAAGAATATTGTTGATTGCCGGCCGGTGTGGCCTTGCGGTTCTTGGCGCTTCAGTCTGGAACCGCGTGACCGCTACGGTCGCAGGTTAGAATCCTGCCTCGGGCATGGATGAATGTGCTGTCCTTAGGTTAGTTAGGTTTAATTAGTTCTAAGTTCTAGGCGACTGATGACCACAGAAGTTAAGTCCAATAGTGCTCAGAGCCATTTGAACCAATATTGTTGATTAATCAACTGAGTAAGTAAATCTGAAGATTGCTTTGGTCAAAATTAAAGCACCTCCTTAATTGTTTTAGTCATTTCTAGTTTATATAGTTTCGTTTAGGAAAGTTGGCTAGCCAAACCTTAAAAGATCTGTGTTCTTACCCTTAATCTGTTCCTCAGCTTATTGAAAGTAATGAGAGTTCTGATGGAAATTGTATGGACATTTGTACTATTTAAGTAAAGCTTTAGCTGAGTATATTTACCTAGTCATATTCGAATTTCAAGTTTTACGGTCTTGTTCCGGTTAAACAAATTTATTTGATATTTGTCCATGTGATCTGGCCTTATAAGGCAGTCTCCTGTATTATTGTGATTGTGATTTTATAATGCTTTTGATTGTAATAAAATATGTAACCACTACAACGGATTACTATTATGATTTTGGTGTGTCACTACCATTACACAATTTCACTGAGCGCCGAGTCGTTCGTCATTTAAAGAGCAAAATGCCCTTCGACTGTTTGTGGCTTTTTATAAAAATATAGATATTTTTTGACATTGACCCATTGTAGGTCAATGGACCTCATCCAAACCAGCTCCAGCGAGTAGACTCCATTAGCTGAAATTCGATTCTGGAAGTAGCGTAAAATATACAAATGGCTCTGAGCACTATGGGATTATCATCTGAGGTCATCAGTCCCCTAGAACTTAGAACTATTTAAACCTAACTGACCTAAGGACCTCACACACATGCATGCCGGAGGCAGGATTTGAACCTGCGACCGTAGCGGTCGCAGGGTTCCAGACTGAAGCGCCTAGAACCTCTCGGCCACATCGGCTGGCGTAAAATATACGTTTACAGTTGCCACGGCCATTTTATTGGTGGAAAGGTTTCTAGCCACAAGTTTCTTTAAACAAAAATTTTACCAAATATTCGAACAGTGAGAATGTTCAAAAAAGCTGTTTTCAAAATCTCTCACTTTCTTTATCGTCTTAGCAATGTGGACCGGTACATTGTCTTAACTACAGTTTTGTTTCCATCCAGTTGGTTCAGAGTATTTGCGTAGTATAGTAAGGCATGGCCCGCTGTTTGGCAGTAGGCGGCCAGGAGTTTTAAACATGCCAGCGGCCAGCTTGGATGCAGGTAGGTATGAGACGTCTTGGGGAGCGTAAAGACCGGCATGAAGACTCCTGTCGACAGAGGAGGGGTTACTTTACCAGACCCGTACCGGGCGAGCGATGGAAACTGTAATAGGGATTCCGTTTCAAGTCATGAATATGGCCCATGTCAACAGGGCAGAAATTTATTTTCTCGACTTACAATAACAATTCAGGAAATACAGATACACCGCAATGCACATTCACTGCGACTTCGGTGGTAGCTTTGCTACGTAAATTACGAAAGTTACGACAATATGTATAAATACATACTTATATAAAACACATCTAAAAACTAATAGCAAGCAGATGCACGTAACCACGACCACATACGATATGCCCTACAATAGGTGAAAGCGTCAGTTATCAACGCTAATCATCTCGTTTCAAGGTATCATATACAATAAACATTACAGTTTATTTAAATTGTATCTGATAATGCAAATGTACTATAACAAGCGCAAAAGTATATAACATTCGTCACTTCTTTAAAAGGGAACTGTTCGTTTCAAGCACAATAACTGAGAGTTACGAGCCTCCTGCCTTCCAGGTCACTGGTGTTAAGAGTGAGGCGTATCAAAATTCATCCACTAGAAGGAGGATCAATGCAAGTAAAACCATTTGTGTATTCAGGTGTATCCAAGGAAAAACATGCATCATCGGTTTAGGAGTAACGTCTTCGACCACTGCTAAAAATAACCTGGGTCGGATCCCAGCCAGTGTTTTAATTTTTTAATGAAAATCTTCAGCAATGGCTGTCGAAGGATCCCGGCAGAAGAAATCACCTTCATTATGGCAATAGCCTTGTCAAAGAAGGCGGAGGGCCAGACATATGTTCGGGACATCATCTGCCGTTGACGTTGCAAACAGACACTACAAGGCGGAAGAATCAGCAATTACAAATGGCATGAGGATGGGGAAGACGATGGAAACCACTGCGTTAACGGCAATTAATGGCTATCTACAGAACACCTGACCTGTAATCGTCAAAGACCCATGACGATTGCCTCACTCCAAAAGATTCCAGATTAGTTTCCCACGCTGATCACCAGGAAGGGACTACCAAGGGGCAGGTTAACATCTATATCTACTTTACATACATACTACCCAAGTGACCATACGGTACATGGCGGTGGGTATCGTTTACAACTACCAGTCATTCCCTATTCGCCTACTCGCCAACAGAGCATGGGGAAAACGACCGTCTGCAAGCCTCCATACGACGGAACGAGCCCTAATTTCTCTGATATCATCTTCGTGGTCCGTACGTGAAATGAATAGCAGTAGTAATGGTGGCAGCAGAAACATTCTGCAGTCGGCCTCAAACGCCACCTCTCTAGATTTTCTCAGTAGTTTCCTCGTCTTTCTTCTGGGGATTCCCATTTGAGTTCACGAAGTACCTCTGTAATACTTGCGTGCTGGTCGAATCTACTATCTATTGGTAACTAATCTAGCAGCATGTGTCTTAACCACTTCGACGACTTCCATTAATCCGTCTGCTTTATAATTGAGCTACACTTTCCCAAAATTGTCGCAGTAAACGAAGTCGATCATTCGCCTTCCCTATTATCAAGCTCACGTTCTCATTCCATTTCATACCGCTTTTCAACGTGACTCACAGATATTTAATTGGCGTGACGGTCTCAAGGAACACTACATTCGAACGTTACGGGGTTTTTTCCTATTCATCAGTATTAACCTACATTTTTCTACATTTAGATCAAGGCTAATTCATCCCACCGACTAGAAATTCTGTCTAAGCCATCCTCTATCCTCCTATAATCACGTAACAACAGCACACCATGCCGTCATCATCAGACTGTCGTAAACTGCTGCTCACTCTGTCCGTCAGCTCATTTATACATAAAGAGAATAAGAACCTTCCTGTCGCACTTCCCTCGGTCACTTTCGACGGTACTCTTGTATCTGACGAGCACTTGTCGCCCTCGAGAAAAGACTAAATAACCAATGAAAGGATACCATTCTAAAAGCCACAGCGTGGGATGTCAGCAGTCTCAGTGTAGTAGCGAACTAGAAAATCTATAAACGGAAATGCAGGTACTCAGTCCAGTGAAGTAAAATAGAAATTAGGTAAGGATTTCTGGCCAGTCGGACATAGGGTAACATTAAAAGCAGAAGAAAATGATATGACTGAAGTATGATTCGTTATATGAATAGCAAGATAGGTCAGATAGAGATTGATTTCGAGCTATTCAGATGAACTGTTCTCTGAAAAAGGAGGGCAAATCAACGCCGACAACAAATAATTCAGCTATACATGCCAGTGTCACAAACAGAACTTGAAGATATGGAGATAATGTCCGGGGCCATCGAAAAGTTTCCGTTCAAAACCGTGAATTCCATAGTTTGTATGCCAATCAGGCAAAATCACCATGAGCATTGACGCAATCATCCCACCGACGCACTAGGTTGAAGACATCCGTTAGGTAAAACAAGGCGTTATACTGCGTCGATAAATCCGTAACTGCCTCTGCATATCCTCATCCGAAATGAATCTACGATCCGTTTACTGTAATTTACGTCTATGGTCACAAACTTTTTGTTAACAGGTTACCGGTTTCGGTCTATAATGACCATCATGAGATCTGTTTTATAAAAAAAAAAATCAAAGTCCGAATGTTTTTATGAAACAGATCTGATGATGGTCATTATAGACCGAAACCAGTAATCTGTTAACAAAAGTTTCTGGCCATAGACGTAAATTAAAGGAAACTTATTGTATATACGGGTCACTGTTTTATTCGCGACAATGTCGCAGGTTGTGAATCTACGATCCTTCAAGGCATTTTTTTAAGGGATCGAAGGCGTGTTAATTGCATAGGGAGAGATCAAGAATATAGGGCAGGGACCTGAGTGTCTCTCACTTGAGCTGGCGTAACTTTTCCTATGTGGGACATGTGTTATCATGAAGCAGTATTGTGGGACATGTGTTATCATGAAGTAGCATCACCCCCCATTCCAGCTTTCCTGAACGTTTCGCCTGCCGTCGTTGGATAAGCAGCTGCAGCAGTAAGTCGTATACTCCTAGCTCACTCATTTGCTACGTAGTTTAATTCTTAATTTCTTTGCGTGTTTTTGGTACTTGCATTGTCTAATTCATAAATTTCTGGCGTATTATAGTATTTGAGAGTTGTAGCATCGCGTTTTTAGTACCTGAGTAGTGTAAATTCGCTTAGTCGTTTGTCTTCTGTTTTTGTTTTGAACGGCCATTGTCGGTTGGTCGCAGTCAGTGTGCTCCCTGCCGTCGTTGGATAAGCAGCTGCAGCAGCAAGTCGTATACTCCTAGCTCACTCATTTGTTACATAGTTTAATTCTTAATTTCTTTGCGTGTTTTTGGTACTTGCATTGTTTAATTCATAAATTTCTGGCGTATTATAGTATTTGAGAGTTGTAGCATCGCGTTTTAGTACCCGGATAGTGTAAATTCGCGTAGTCTCCTTCCGCCGCCGAGCGGTGTGTCAGCAGTGCGCAAGTAGCAGCATTACTGCATTTACCAGGCAATCTTGTATTTTAATAACCGTTTAAATTTTGTGTCGATTTGTTTGCGCTCTCTATAGATTAGTTCAGACGTTCTTTGCACAACAGTTTTTAGCATGGATAGGGACTGCAACTGCTGTGTTCGGATGCAGGCTGAGTTGGGATCCCTTCGCTCCCAGCTTCAGGCGGTGTTGGCTTCGGTCACACAGCTTGAGGCTGTTGCCAATGGGCATCACTGTGGGGTTCCGGATGGGGGTTTGTCGGGGACGGCCAGCTCGTCCCACGCATCCCCCGATCGGATTACGACTGAGGTTGCCCGGGATGATACCCGCATTGAGGCTGATCCCTCACCTGTGGTAGAGTGGGAGGTCGTCTCAAAGTGTGGCAGGGGGCGAAAGACATTCCGGAGGGCTGAACGGAAGGCCTATCCAGTTTGTCTGACGAACCGGTTTCAGGCTCTGTCTCAGGCTGATACTGATCTTCGGCCTGACATGGCTCCTTGTCCTGTTCCAGAGGTTGCCCCTCAGTCTGCAAGATCCGGGGCGGTCGCAGAGGGTGGGCTTACTGGTAGTTGGGAGCTCCAACGTCAGGCGCGTTATGGGGCCCCTTAGGGATATGGCAGCAAGAGAGGGGAAGAAAACCAATGTGCACTCCGTGTGCATACCGGGGGGAGTCATTCCAGATGTGGAAAGGGTCCTTCCAGATGCCATGAAGGGTACAGGGTGCACCCATCTGCAGGTGGTCGCTCATGTCGGCACCAATGATGTGTGTCGCTATGGATCCGAGGAAATCCTCTCTGGCTTCCGGCGGCTATCTGATTTGGTGAAGACTGCCAGTCTCGCTAGCGGGATGAAAGCCGAGCTCATCATCTGCAGCATCGTCGACAGGACTGACTGCGGACCTTTGGTACAGAGCCGAGTGGAGGGTCTGAATCAGAGGCTGAGACGGTTCTGCGACCGTGTGGGCTGCAGATTCTTCGACTTGCGCCATAGGGTGGTGGGGTTTCGGGTTCCGCTGGATAGGTCAGAAGTCCACTACACGCAACGAGCGGCTACACGGGTAGCAGGGGTTGTGTGGCGTGGGCTGGGCGGTTTTTTAGGTTAGATGGCCTTGGGCAAGTACAGAAAGGGCAACAGCCTCAACGGGTGCAGGGCAAAGTCAGGACATGCGGGGACCAAGCAGCAATCGGTATTGTAATTGTAAACTGTCGAAGCTGCGTTGGTAACGTACCGGAACTTCAAGCGCTGATAGAAAGCACTGAAGCTGAAATCGTTATAGGTACAGAAAGCTGGTTGAAGCCAGAGATAAATTCTGCCGAAATTTTTACAAAGGTACAGACGGTGTTTAGAAAGGATAGATTGCATGCAACCGGTGTTGAAGTGTTCGTCGCTGTTAGTAGTGGTTTATCCTGTAGTGAAATAGAAGTGGATAGTTCCTGTGAATTATTATGGGTGGAGGTTACACTCAACAACCGAACTAGGTTAATAATTGGCTCCTTTTACCGACCTCCCGACTCAGCAGCATTAGTGGCAGAACAACTGAGAGAAAATTTGGAATACATTTCACATAAATTTTCTCAGCATGTTATAGTCTTAGGTGGAGATTTCAATTTACCAGATATAGACTGGGACACTCAGTTGTTTAGGACGGGTGGTAGGGACAGAGCATCGAGTGACATTATACTGAGTGCACTATCCGAAAATTACCTCGAGCAATTAAACAGAGAACTGACTCGCGGAGGTAACAACTTGGACCTACTGATAACAAACAGACCCGAACTTTTCGACTCTGTATGTACAGAACAGGGAATCAGTGATCATAAGGCCGTTGCAGCATCCCTGAATATGGAAGTTAGTAGGAATAAAAAAAAGGGAGGAAGGTTTATCTGTTTAGCAAGAGTAATAGAAGGCAGATTTCAGACTAGCTAACAGATCAAAACGAAAATTTCTGTTCCGACACTGACAATGTTGCGTGTTTATGGAAAAAGTTCAAGGCAATCGTAAAATGCGTTTTAGACAGATACGTGCCGAGTAAAACTGTGAGGGACGGAAAAAAACCCACCGTGGTACAACAACAAAGTTAGGAAACTACTGCAAAAGCAAAGAGAGCTTCACTCTAAGTTTAAACGCAGCCAAAACCTCTCAGACAAACAGAAGCTAAACGATGTCAAAGTTAGCGTAAGGAGGGCTATGCGTGAAGCGTTCAGTGAATTCGAAAGTAAAATTCTATGTACCGACTTGACAGAAATCCTAGGAAGTCCTGGGCTTACGTTAAATCAGTAAGTGGCTCGAAACAGCATATCCAGACACTCCGGGATGATGATGGCATTGAAACAGAGGATGACACGCGTAAAGCTGAAATACTAAACACCTTTTTCCAAAGCTGTTTCACAGAGGAAGACCGCACTGCAGTTCCTTCTCTAAATCCGCGCACGAACGAAAAAATGGCTGACATCGAAATAAGTGTCCAAGGAATAGAAAAGCAACTGGAATCACTCAACAGAGGAATGTCCACTGGACCTGACGGGATACCAATTCGATTCTACACAGAGTACGCGAAAGAACTTGCCCCCCTTCTAACAGCCGTGTACCGCAAGTCTCTAGAGGAACGGAAGGTTCCAAATGATTGGAAAAGAGCACAGGTAGTCCCAGTCTTCAAGAAGGGTCGTCGAGCAGATGCGCAAAACTATAGACCTATATCTCTGAAGTCGATCTGTTGTAGAATTTTAGAACACGTTTTTTGCTCGAGTATCATGTCGTTTTTGGAAACCCAGAATCTACTACGTAGGAAGCAACATGGATTCCGGAAACAGCGATCGTGTGAGACCCAACTCGCTTTATTTGTTCATGAGACCCAGAAGATATTAGATACAGGCTCCCAGGTAGATGCTATTTTTCTTGACTTCCGGAAGGCGTTCGATACAGTTCCGCACTGTCGCCTGATAAACAAAGTAAAAGCCTACGGAATATCAGACCAGCTGTGTGGCTGGATTGAAGAGTTTTTAGCAAACAGAACACAGCATGTTGTTATCAATGGAGAGACGTCTATGGACGTTAAAGTAACCTCTGGCGTGCCAGAGGGGAGTGTTATGGGACCATTGCTTTTCACAATATATTTAAATGACCTAGTAGATAGTGTCGGAAGTTCCATGCGGATTTTCGCGGATGATGCTGTAGTATACAGAGAAGTTGCAGCATTAGAAAATTGTAGCGAAATGCAGGAAGATCTGCAGCGGATAGGCACTTGGTGCAGGGAGTGGCAACTGACCCTTAACATCGACAAATGTAATGTATTTCGAATACATAGAAAGAAGGATCCTTTATTGTATGATTATATGATAGCGGAACAAACACTGGTAGCAGTTACTTCTGTAAAATATCTGGGAGTATGCGTGCGGAACGCTTTGAAGTGGAATTATCATACAAAATTAATTATTGGTAAGGCGGGTACCAGGTTGAGATTCATTGGGAGAGTCCTTAGAAAATGTAGTCCATCAACAAAGGAGGTGGCTTACAAAACACTCGTTCGACCTATACTTGAGTATTGCTCATCAGCGTGGGCTCCGTACCAGATCGGGTTGACGGAGGAGATAGAGAAGATCCAAAGAAGAGCGGCGCGTTTCGTCACAGGGTTATTTGGTAACCGTGATAGCGTTACGGAGATGTTTAACAAACTCAAGTGGCAGACTCTACAAGAGAGGTGCTCTGCATCGCGGTGTAGCTTGCTCGCCAGGTTTCGAGAGGGTGCATTTCTGGATGAGGTATCGAATATATTGCTTCCCCCTACTTATACCTCCCGAGGAGATCACGAATGTAAAATTAGAGAGATTAGAGCGCGCACGGAGGCTTTCAGACAGTCGTTCTTCCCGCGAACCATACGCGACTGGAACAGGAAAGGGAGGTAATGACAGTGGCACGTAAAGTGCCCTCCGCCACACACCGTTGGGTGGCTTGCGGAGTATAAATGAAGATGTAGGTTGGTCGCTTATATAACGGCATCGTAGTCCCGCTGTGTTACGTATAAGCTGCAGCAACGACATAGGAAATTTTTTGATGCCCCTTATACAGGGTGATTCTATTAGAGTTTGGAAACCCGCGAAGCAACCTATAGGACATGGACGGATGAAGTGGATGTCGAAAGCTGAACAAGTGACTTCACCAGATGACATACCATGCCACATGTCCGTTGGTTGGACATGTCGATCCTACCCTCGCCGTTAGGGGGCGGGATGGGGGAGCGCAGTGCTACAAATTGTTCAGCCGGGCTAATCTTTCTTCGTTCTTGCATTATACGCTGTGATAGTGCAGTGCTCTCGGTAGTGTTAATACAAGACTATGGCGAACACTACCCTATCACATTGGATAACGCAGAAACGAAAAATAGTAGTCTAGCGGAGCGATGTGTAGCACTACCCCCATCCTGGGAGAGGACTAGGCCAACCATTGCGCGTACGACGAGGTACGTCATCTCGTAACGTCACTTGTTCAACATTTGTCATCCTTTTTTTGGTATTTCAGGACATTTTCGGTCCCATGTGACTAATACTAAATTATGTGTAAACGTTAATAAGAATCAACTTGTATATGAGGGCACTGAACGGCAGCTCGGTAGTTACAGGGAGTAACTAGCAGTAGGTTTTATAAATAAATAGATGAAATAACAGAAGGTTCAAATGAGGGATGTGTGGCTGGAAAAGCGCGGTATAGTGACCCAGCCAGACAGGTAAGGAAGCGCCGTCACACGGTCCGAGGGACAGCAGCAAGCCGATCAGGGAGGCGCGTGGTACCCACAAGCCAGTAAGTGCATGTCGCCTGTAGTTTTCCACGGCGTAAAGGGGTGAATTCAAGCCGCCACGTGACTATGGATGCCGAGCAACGGGCAGATTATTTTCTGTCTAAAATAATGGCACATGCGAAGCGTATTCCAAAACTACGGTCCGGTGACAAATATTTAACTGAAGGTAAGCGTGAATGAAGTTTCTAGTATGTAACGCTGTCCACCGTTTCTTTAGGAAACCACCGCTGTGTTGAATTGAATCAGTAACCGATAGCCAGTCGGTGACAGCAGATCGCAACGGTCGAGGCGATCGTAGATACTGCCAATTGTGAAGTGCGCGGGACGATTACGTTTTTGCTGGCAAAAGGATCTTCAGCTGCTGAAATCCATCATGGGTTACGACTAATGCATGGAACATGAAATAATGAGAGAAGAAAAGGTTCGGAAATGGCTTTGAGAGTTTCAAAATGGCCGCACAAATGTTCATGATGAACAGCGGACTGACACGCCCTGTATTCGACCGACGGCATCGTGGATCAAATGAACCAAAAACTTCGAAGTTTCAGTGATTAACGATTAGTGGTGTGGCTAATCAGTTTCATAATGTTACTCAAACCTCAGTTTACAGGACTGTCACTGAACAGCTTGGATATCTCAAACTGTGTGCGAGGTGGGTTCCAAAACAGCTCACTGATCAGCACAAAGAGCAGAGAATGCTTATTGCAGCGTTATAGAAAGTGTATAGAGACGAACGGCGATGATATCGAGAAGTAAAGTAAATATGTAGTAAAATACTACTGCCAATAAAAACCTTTTCTCATAAACTTACTTTTTTACGATCAAACGGACCTTATTTTGGGAATAGGCCTCGTATATTCACCAAAAACAACGAAACTACTTCCAGAAGAAAAATAAAATCTGATGACACCGTTGAAATCGTAATAAAGAGACGGGTTGAGTAAAATTGTCACCATATTTGTACTGTAAATCTGCGAATGGCCTTGAGTCGGTGGCAGGACCGGTTCCCTTCAGATCGCCGAAGTTAAGCGCTGTCGGGGTTGGCTAGAAGTTTTATGGGTGACTGTCCGATCTGCCGAGCACTGTCGGCAAACAGATTGCACTCAACACTTGTAACGCCAATTAAGGAGCTACTTGATGGGGAAGTTGCGGCTCCGGTCACGAAAACTGACAACGGCCTTATGAGCGGTGTGCTGACCACAGGCCCCTCCATATCCGCATCCAGTGACGCCTGCGGGCTGAGGATGACACGGCGGTCGTCGGTACCGGTGGACCTTCAAGGCCTGTTCGGGCAAAGTTTAGTTTAGTTTGTACAGTAAATACTGAGAAACATATTAACATTTATGTATGAAATTGTTTATAACAACGGCAATAATAGCTATGGACTTGCTACAATGACGACAACACAATAACTGATAGCACTTGAAGTCAGTTATAAAATGTATATACTTCTTGCGATACAGATTAAGTAATTATTATAAACGAACTGATGAGTTAAAGCTAAAATACCACTTCTCCACATTTACACTAAAGGTTAGCAGCGGTATGAACAGTATTCCTTAGTATCCCAGTTTATTTACATGTAGCCGGCCGTTGTGGCCGAGCGGTTCTCGGCGCTTCATTCCGGAACCGCGCTGCTGCTACGGTCGCAGGTTCGAATCCTGCCTCGGGCATGGATGTGTGTGATGTCCTTAGGTCAGTTAGGTTTAAGTAGTTCTAAGTGTAGGGGGACTGATGAACTCAGATGTTAAGTCCCATAGTGCTCAGAGCCATTTTTTATTTACATGTATTTAATACGAAAATTTGGTTATACAAATTTGTAAGAAAGGTGGCTTGATTTGACTGGCAGAGCACGAATGTGTAGAATAAAGACGCGAACTTAGCTAGATTCCTGCAGTTCTGATTTGTCGCAGTTCTGATTTACTTATCCAAAAGCTTGATTTTAGCTACGTATACAATTAAACTGTGTAAAAACGGGATGAAAATGAATTGTGAAGCTCATGTTACTTGTTTAAAAACGGAATATCTTAAAATATTTGTAAACATTTTCAAATGTTCGAATGGTGTTCTACAACGTGCAGTAGTTGAGGAAGGAGTAAGCAGAGGTGGTGTAGGGGCCCGTTGACATTCTTTCCCATGTGGGTGAAGTTATCCGTAATACCTGAGCGACCCGAGTGCCGCAAGTACTCGAATGTGTTCGGTGTTAGCAATATTTCGCTGTGTGAATTCGAGACTTAGTCATTTCTCAGGCTATCAGTTCGTGATTTAGAGACTTTTTAAACATTGAATGCTAGTAAATCTAACTGTGGCTGCTATGAAGAACTGAATGTTGCATATAGACTACACTGAATTTGTTGAGCATATGTCATTTATTTCTGTACTGTGGCTCGGTGCTTTACACAACACCACTGGAGTATAATAATCATTGCCTGCGATTACCCTGCTCGTTCTGACAGGACAGTTACATCCGATTCCATTTATAGCACCGTGTATAAAACACTCCTACGTAAGGCCTCCATTCAATGTAAGTTGTGTGGTTAGCCTATAAAGGGCAGTCAGATGCTAACCGAATGCCCACCACAAAGGACCATGGAATGGTTTCATTCAAAAGTAGTAATAAACCCATTAAGACATTTATCTGACTGGGAGATGGGACGATCAATTTCTGTTTCGTAGGTCGCTTTCGGCCGCTGACAGATCGATTGGCAGTGTGGGAACTGCGTTATCGTGCAACAGTATGAATCCCCAGAGCGAGATTTTCACTTTGCAGTGGAGTGTGCGCTGTTATTTAAATTCCTAACAGACTAAAACTGTGTACCAGACCGAGAGTCGAACTGGCGAACTTTGCTTTTCGCGAGAAATTGCTCCGCCAACCGAGCTACTTAAGCACGACCCATGACCCGTTCTCACAGCTTTAATTCCGCCGGTACCTCGTCTCCTACCTTCTAAACTTCACACAAGCTCTAATGCAAAACTTGCAGAACTAGCACTCTTCCTTTCTTCTACGAGTGGTAATTCTGTAAGTTTCGCAGAAGATCTTCTGGGAAGCCTGGGAGGTAGGAGACGAGGTACTGGCGCACTTACAGCTGTGAGGAAGGGTCGTGAGCCATGCTTGGGTAGCATAGTTGGCCAGTCGGTCTTAGGCTGTGGAGCTGTGCGGTACGTCCCAGATGTGCTGCTTACCGCGGCACTGCGCTAGTGTTGAATGTTATAGTTACGTTCCTGCCAATGGCCTGGAAACTTCATTTTCGTGTAGCTGTTGTGATACCTTCCACCTCCATATGTGGAATTTCTGTAATTTTTGTAACATACCCCAAACTTTTGAGCATATGTGTACTTCATATCTGCTTTAACAGAAAGTCGAAGCAGTATACATTTTGTCTTAGGGTAGCCAGCACCTTTTCACTTTTATCCAGGAGGTAATAGCCCTGTGATATTAGCAGCATTAACAGCACCCTTTGTATCACTATTTGGTTGAGGCTTGCACCTTCATATGGGGTACGTATACTGACACCCGTGGTCTAGGGGTCAGTCTGCTTTCGGCTGCGGTGGGGCGAGGACGTCCGCTGCGCCCCGCCGTACGCGACCGTGAGCGCTTGTTTGTGTTTACCTTCTCGCGCCGCGGGCTGTATTTGTTTCCAAGTTCAGTGCGACTATGACACACACATGACGCCACGATACGATCAAAATTACTTTCCAACCTGATCACGCGCGTCCTCGAGCCTATGAAATAGATCAGTTCATATGCGACGATCTACGTTTAAATCCGGCGACTGTCATCGGAATACATTTTTCTATAATGGCGAGCGTGGTTTATGTTAAAATGACCAGTGCAGAGGTCTGCGCAACAGAGGTTTCTAAATACTCGAACTCTCTCAGATTCAAACATTCTGACGGGCATATCGGTGCAGTGACGGTGGATCATGCAGGCATGGGCCTAAGGACTGTAAGGGTTTTTGAGCTCCCCTTCGAGGTCCCAGAGGAAGTTGTCAAGGACGCCTTCCGACCATATGGCAATGTTATCAGCCACGTTGCAGAAAAGTGGCAAACTTTCTCGACGTATAAGGTCTACAACGGTGTGCGCCAAATTAAACTTGAGCTCAAGAAACATGTGCCGTCCTATTTGAACATCGGTGGCTGTCGTGCAATCATCATGTACGACGGTCAACCGCGTACCTGTTCAGGATGTGGGCAGGAAGGCCATGTTCGATCGAGCTGCTTACAACGTAGAATTACGCAGATACCAGTGGAAGACTCCGTTTCCCCGACGGGGACGACAATCCTGCCCCTCACGTACGCTCAGACGACGATGCGCACCATAGTTGAGGACGAAACGGGCGATCAGACACATCCATCGACGTCAGAAGTACCAAGGCAGGAAGAGGAAGGACCCTCGGTACCAACCCATACGTCGCCCCCTCCGCAGCAACAACAGCAACAACAGTCCCACGGACTCCAGACGCAACACAACATTCAGAACGCGATGGACGTGGACGCGAACATTGTCCCTACCGCGGCTTTCCTAGCGGAAGGTGATACGACGCTGGATTGCCTCCCACATTCGGATACGGATGTCCACGTTCGAAAGCAACGTTCGCCTCGACGACGCAAGCGACGTCGGCGGACCCCTTCTGACGATTGCCTCCTACACACGGCCGGTCAAGAAGGTGACATCTCATCAGACGGCATGGATGCTGCGCCTGCTGAGGATCTAAGTGATGTAGACGGTTCACTTGCCCATACTACGAGTGCCCAGTTACTTCTTGCACCACAAACGCGGCAGATCGCGTCGATGGATGGCGCTCCGTCTACCTCTACCAAAGACGACGTACGTGAGAGAGATTTAGGTGCCGATCATCTACACAGCAACGTGTTGCACCCACTGTGGTCGGACGATGTTGAGGAACTTCTTGAAGAGGGCACGGGTGGCATTGGGGATGCCACTCCTAGCGTGAAAGACTCATAATTTGTAACGGGTTTGGTGGGTCCGGCATCTCTTGCGGTTAACTTCGATTGCCATGGCGTCTACCCTAGGTGAAGAGGCTAGGCAGCACACCTTTCGCCTTGCCACAATCAATATCAACGCGATAAGGGCACCACACAAACTGACAATGCTACAACGCATGCTCGATGCGGCGGATATCGACGTGGCCCTCTTACAGGAAGTATGTGTCGCTAGTTTCCCTGATTTCTACGGATATACCGCTTACATCTCCCACGCCTCTTCTACCGATTGTGGTGTGGCTGTTCTGCTACGGGACGGTTTGGCGGCTACGGACGTACTGTACTTACCGAGTGCAAGAGCCATGGCAGTAACTGTCAACGGTGTACGTCTCATCAATGTATATGCCCCTTCAGGATCAGGGAGACGGAGAGATCGGGCCCGCTTTTTTTCGGAAGATATTACGCGTCTATTTATGGGCCGCATAGACGATATGGTGATCGGGGGAGATTTTAACTGTACATTATCTCCGCCTGATCAGCAGCCACATTACGTCCCGTGTGCGGAATTGGAAATGCTAGTGCGTGACCTCCACCTGATTGACACGTGGCGCCACATCCATGGCCCAGCTCCTGGTTACATCCATCATACAAGCCATTCATCAAGTCGGTTAGACAGGATTTACGTCACAAGTACCCTTTCGATGTCGACGAGAGGAGTAGAGCTCTGGCCCAATGCATTCACCGACCACACAGCCTATATTTGCACCATTGCCCTCCAACCTGCACGTGTGTGGCGCAGTAGGCCCCCCTGGAAACTGAACGTCGCCCATCTGGACGAGCCGGCATGTAAAGGTGCAGTCGAAGAGTCGTGGAACGCGTCCTTACAGCGTCGTGGTCGTTACCGATCGACCCTCAGTTGGTGGATTGAATGTGCGAAGCCTGCTCTTAGGCGCACCTTCATGGCTTACGGCCGGGAAGCAGCGGCATGGAGGAGGAGCACGGAAAACTTTTATTACACCGTCCTACGGGAATGTCTTGCTATGGATCCCTCACCTGACAGGCAGATCATAGTCAATCGCGCGAAAGCGCAGCTCGTCTCCTTAGCACGCCATCATTTACAAGGCGCTGTTATGCGGTCGCATGCTCCAGACGTGATACAATCAGAAAGGCCATCTATGCACCACGTGCTCCTAAAACGCAGGAGGCGCTGTAGGGAACTGGTAACCGACATGGTAACGGACGACGGTCGACACGTGGTAGAACAAGCAGATGTAGCAGAAGCCTTCTATGGGCATTACGCTCAACTTTATTCAGCAGTGCTCCCTGATATGGCGACGGTAGACACCGTTTCAGCACATGTCCACGGTACAGTTCCGCCAGACATGGTCCCGACTTTACTGGGAGAAGTGACAGCAGAGGAAGTGCTCGACGCCATTGGTAAATGTGCTCCCCATAAACCACCAGGAATCGATGGATTACCATTACAGTTCTATCGAGCCTTTAAACAACTGTTGCTACCGTGTTCGATTGAAATTTGCCAGGAATTGATGTCCCCGGATATAACATTGCCTGCCCCATTCTTGGAAGGTCTGATTGTCCCCATCCATAAGCTGAAGGGACGGAATCATGTCCGCGATTATCGTCCCTTAACGTTATTGAACAGCGACTTCAAGATCTTTTCGCGGCTGCTATCAGAACGTATTCGCGGCACACTATTGCACGTCTTGTCCGGCGATCAGACGTCCTTGGGGGGACCCAAGAACATCAGAACTGCGTTGTGTCGTTACAGAGATCTCATCTCCCTTGCACGGGTGAGACGTTTGCCGGCAGCCCTCGCGTCTATCGACTTTAACCAGGCTTTTGACCGTGTGGGCCACACTTTCCTCATGGCCGTTCTACGGCGCATGGAATACCCCGACCCCTTTATCACAGTGTTGACACGCCTACTACATGGTGGAACTTCTCGAGTTCTTGTTAATGGAAGACTGACGGCACCCATGCCGATCCGCCGATCAGTACGACACGGATGTCCATTATCAACATTGTTATTTGCATTGGCCTTAGAACCTTTGTTGTGTGGTCTCCGAGACCGGCTCACTGGGATACAGTTCGGCTGCTCCATCTATCGTTGCACCGCATATGCGGATGATTTGATGATCGTCATACGTGGAGCCGACGACATGGCCGCGGCTTTGGACTGGATTGCAACCTACGGTACAGCTTCTGGTAGCCAAATCAACGTTGACAAGTCCGTCGCCTTGAGCATCGGGATTGGGCTACCGCAGGAATACATTGCCCCCTTACGCTTCAGTGGTACTGTACGCTACTTGGGCCTAGATTTCATGAACGACATGCGACGCGCGACGACGCTCTATTATCGACGCCTTGGCTCGTAGCATTATGGCAGCGCTGGGATACTTCGTGACCGCTGGTATGTTACTGAAGATCAGATACGTATCTCTTACCCTCTCGAAGGAAAAAGGTGGTCTCGGCCTAGTTAACGTCCATGGTAGGGCCATTGCCCTCTATGTTAGCTCACATTTATGTCTGCTGCGCCGTTGTCCTACGAGCCTCACGAGTCTGCTTCTGACGGCGCTACGACCTGCTTCACTAAGAGCGCCGGTGCCACTACAGGACATCCCAGCGCCCCTCTTTTATATAGGATGTTTCTATTTAGAACAAAGTTATTGCAGTGTCGCGCTCACGACACCACAAATGGCCACAACTCGACGCCTATATCATGACATGCTGCAACGCCGCCCCCTAAATGTGGTCGAACTAAAATATCCTGACGTACGGTGGCGTGTGGTGTGGAAGACTGTACACGATGCCATGCTTGATTCCGATGTTGTTTCCCAATGGTACGTAGTCGTTAATGGGAAGCTGGTGACGCAAGAACGTCTCTACAATATCCACATGGCAGAATCTCCCAATTGTGTGGGCTGTAATACAGTAGATTCTGACGAGCACCGCCTCAGCTGTGGGGAGGCGGAACCGGTTTGGCACCTAGTGCGGCAGATGCTGGATTATCTCTTGCGAGTTAGGCCTGAGCATATATCTGCACGCACGTTATTGTTTCCGGATGAGACATTTTACCCCAAGACTCGAACCAACTCCGTCACCTGGATACGTGGACATGCAGTCCATTACCTCTGTCGTAACGGACACAAGAATTTCCTAGACTCCTGGCTCTATTTGCAAGAAAGACATCTTGCTATTTCCGGGCATACCAGATATCGACAGTGCTTCGCAAACTATCTATGGAGTGCCTTTCACAGCCCGCCGTGCAGCTGGAATGCTCCAGCCAGTGGCAGATGAGGTCAGAACTAACTGCAAACCAGCATATATTGAACATCTTTATCAGTGGGTGTAGTCGCTGGGAAGCCTCACTACGACGTGGTAGCTTTCTTTTCATGTTATTTATGTTTCATATCTTCGATGGCGTCTTGATTCTGTTTTAGTTTTCCAGGCTTGATTAACTATGACTGTTCGCACATTGATATCTATATAAATAATAGAAAGATTAAAGAAAAAAAGTGGGCAGGAGACCTGCGTTCGAATCCAAATAAATAAACAAGAACAAAATAAGAACAAAATAAACAACAAATAAAATATAATAAATTATTATACCCTTTCCTTTCTCCGTTTTGTTTTATTTTTTTATACAAAGTTCAGAGGCATATTTAATTTTTGTTCGATGGCGGAACCTAAAGTGGTGGCGATCGGCCGTCCTAGTTAGCTTTAGGATGAAAGTGGCGGTGGCACTAGCTTTGTTTTTGTTTTTAGGCAAGATAGGTTTTTGGGGGTAGTATGGGTGATAGGGGCCAACGCCTGATGTGGAAGAGGTAATTTTCTATCATTTAAAAAATAAAAAATAGAAAATGGGGGTAGCGGCTTTGGTTCATAATCAAAACGTCTTCGGTCCCGGGTTCGATCACCGCCACTGCCTAAATTTTGATAAATAATCAGCATTGGCGGCCGGAGACTTCCGGCATAAGAAGTCAACCTCATTCTGCCAACAGCCTTGTCAAAGAGGGCGGAGGAGCGGATAGAGGTTCAGGGCACTCTCTTGTTCTAGGGGTGGGAAATTGCCCCTAAAGGCGGAAGAATCAGCAATGATCAACGACATGAGGATGCAGAAGGCAATGGAAACCACTGCATTAAAGACATTTAACGTGTATCCACAGGACATGTGGCCTGTAATTGAAGAAGTGTCATGATGATCTCTCCATTGGCAAAAGATTCCGGAATAGTCCACCATTCGGATCTCCGGGACGGGACTGCCAAGGGGGAGGTTACCATGAGAAAAAGATTGAATAATCAACGAAAGGATAACGTTCTACGAGCCGGGGTGTGGAATGTCAGAAGCTTGAATGTGGTAGGGAAACTAGAAAATCTGAAAAGGGAAATGCAAAGGCTCAATCTAGATATAGTAGGGGTCAGTGAAGTGAAGTGGAAGGAAGACAAGGATTTCCGGTCAGATGAGTATCGGGTAATATCAACAGCAGCAGAAAATGGTATAACAGGTGTAGGATTCGTTATGAATAGGAAGGTATGGCAGAGGGTGTGTTACTGTGAACAGTTCAGTGACCGGGTTGTTCTAATCAGAATCGACAGCAGACCAACACCGACAACGATAGTTCAGGTATACATGCCGACGTCGCAAGCTGAAGATGAACAGACAGAGAAACTGTATGAGGATATTGAAAGGGTAATGCAGTAGGTGAAGGGGGACGAAAATTTAATAGTCATGGGCGACTGGAATGCAGTTGTAGGGGAAGGAGTAGAAGGAAAGGTTACAGGAGAATATGGGCTTGGGACAAGGAATGAAAGAGGAGAAAGACTAATTGAGTTCTGTAACAAGTTTCAGCTAGTAATAGCGAATACTCTGTTCAAGAATCACAAGAGGAGGAGGTATACTTGGAAAAGGCCGGGAGATACGGAAGATTTCAATTAGATTACATCATGGTCAGACAGAGATTCCGAAATCAGATACTGGATTGTAAGGCGTACCCAGGAGCAGATATAGACTCAGATCACAATATAGTAGTGATGAAGAGTAGGCTGACGTTCAAGACATTAGTCAGGAAGAATCAATACGCAAAGAAGTGGGATACGGAAGTACTAAGGAATGACGAGATACGTTTGAAGTTCTCTAACGCTATAGATACAGCACTAAGGAATAGCGCAGTAGGCAGTACAGTTGAAGAGGAACGGACATCTCTAAAAAGGGACATCACAGAAGTTGGGAAGGAAAACATAGGTACAAAGAAGGTAGCTGCGAAGAAACCATGGGTAACAGAAGAAATACTTCAGTTGATTGATGAAAGGAGGAAGTACAAACATGTTCCGGGAAAATCAGGAATACAGAAATACAAGTCGCTGAGGAATGAAATAAATAGGAAGTGCAGGGAAGTTAAGACGAAATGGCTGCAGGAAAAATGTGAAGACATCGAAAAAGATATGATTGTCGGAAGGACAGACTCAGCATACAGGAAAGTCAAAGCAACCTTTGGTGACATTAAAAGCAACTGTGGTACCATTAAGAGTGCAACGGGAATTCCACTGTTAAATGCAGAGGAGAGAGCAGATAGGTGGAAAGAATACATTGAAAGCGTTTATGAGGGTGATGATTTGTCTGATGTGATAGATGAAGAAACAGGAGTCGATTTAGAAGAGATAGGGGATCCAGTATTAGAATCGGAATTTAAAAGAGCTTTGGAGGACTTACGGTCAAATAAGGCAGAAGGGATAGATAACATTTCATCAAATTTTCTAAAATCATTGGGGGAAGTGGCAACAAAACTGACTTTCCGAAAAGCATCATCCACACAATTCCGAACACGGCAAGAGCTGACAAGTGCGAGAATTATCGCAGAATCAGCTTAACAGCTCATGCATCGAAGCTGCTTACAAGAATAATATACAGAAGAATGGAAAAGAAAATTGAGAATGCGCTAGGTGACGATCAGTTTGGCTTTAGGAAAAGTAAAGGGACGAGAGAGACAATTCTGACGTTACGGCTAATAATGGAATCAAGGCTACAGAAAAATCAAGACACTTTCATAGCATTTGTCGACCTGGAAAAAGCGTTCGACAATATAAAATGGTGCAAGCTGTTCGAGATTCTGAGAAAAGTAGGGGTAAGCTATAGGGAGAGACGGCTCAATATAATATGTACAACAACCAAGAGGGATTACTAAGAGTGGACGATCAAGAACGAAGTGCTCGTATTAAGAAGCGTGTAAGACAAGGCTGTAGCCTTTCGCCCCTACTCTTCAATCTGTACATCGAGGAAGCAATGATGGAAATAAAAGAAAGGTTCAGGAGTGGGATTAAAATACAAGGTGAAAGGATATCAATGATATGATTCGCTGATGACATTGCTATCCTGAGTGAAAGTGAAGAAGAATTAAATGATCTGCTGAACGGAATGAACAGTCTAATGAGCACACAGTATGGTTTGAGAGTAAATCGGAGAAAGACGAAGGTAATGAGAAGTAGTAGAAATGAGAACAGCGAGAAACTTAACATCAGGATTGATGGCCACGAAGTCAATGAAATTAAGGAATTCTGCTACCTAGGCAGTAAAATAACCAATGACGGAAGGAGCAAGGAGGACACCAAAAGCAGACTCGCTATGGCAAAAAAGGCATTTGTGGCCAAGAGAAGTCTACTAATATCAAATACCGGTCTTAATTTGAGGAAGAAATTTCTGAGGGTGTACGTCTGGAGTACAGCATTGGATGGTAGTGAAACATGGACTGTGGGAAAACCGGAACAGAAGAGAATCCTAGCATTTGAGATGTGGTGCTATAGACGAATGTTGAAAATTAGGTGGACTGATAAGGTAAGGAATGAGTTCTACACAGAATCGGAGAGGAAAGGAATATGTGGAAAACACTGATAAGGAGAAGGGACAGGATGATAGGACATCTGCTAAGACATGAGGGAATGACTTCCATGGTACTAGAGGGAGCTGTAGAGGGCAAAAACTGTAGAGGAATACAGAGATTGGAATACGTCAAGCAAATAATTGAGGACGTAGGTTGCAAATGCTACTCTGAGATGAAGAGGTTAGCACAGGAAAGGAATTCGTGGCGGGCCGCATCAAACCAGTCAGTAGATTGATGAAAAAAAAAAAAAATGGGGTACGTACATTAGATTCTGCATGGGCTTCATTTCCCACCATAATGACTTCACCATAATGAGAGCCAATCTGATTCGAAACAACTATATCATCGAATCATCATAGTTATAATTTTTCCAGTTTCTGAGTTCCAACTTCTTAAATTGGCCAGATCTTGCATGAAATGCTTCAAGTCCTCGAATTTGTTTGAAAGACCAGGGAGAGATCTTGCAGCACATGCTTTAATTAACCACACGACGTTACAAGAGCAGTCGCTTATCCACGCAACAGATGAAGGTCGGTTATCCCTGAAGTAGCGAAAAAACTCTTAAATAGTCGTATTATCTGTATCTTTCATATGTATGGTAATCAATCTATAAAATTTTCCAATATTATCAGCAGATTTCACTGCCAAATCTGCGTATATATGCTTCAGATGTTACTATGACAGAGCTTTGCTCTCAAAAAGATTGAGTCCAAATCTCTTGGCATGAAAAAAATGTCTCTTCTTTTCATCGTCGTCACTAATTTACTCCGGTCACGAAACCACCAGCCTGTATTTTCGTATCTTAGCTCAATACTCTGTGATGTGTATGTAGACACTGTTGTCCTTGTCTTCACATCCTCAGCTGTGTCCCTCGGATCACTTATTTCACCTCCTTACATGCCATCTTTCAGGTATTCGGTGTCTGGTTTCACCCTGCAGTCGTCGGTTTCCATATATTCTTCAATAATATTTTCATTTCTGTTTTTTGGATTTGGTAAGTCACCTACATCTTCAAACGCCGCCATTTTTATACCTCTGGATTTCATTCTTCTTTTTTCAAGGCTTCTCCAGTTTCTTTCCAGCGCCAATTATTTTTGCAGTTTTCATCATCATCAGTCCTTTCTTGTTATGATTTTCAAACGAGCATCATCAATTTTTATTATGTGGCCTCTCTTGCTAAGTAAATTTCAAAATTATACTAGAAATCATTTGTCTGCTAATTTCTTTTCTACTTTGCTAATCCAAATTGGGCTCTGTCAGTTTTCCTTTAAGACACCGTCAAGACTCGTGTTCACGTTTGCCTGTATTCAGATACGCATTTGAATTCTGTTTTCACAATACCTTAGGCAAAGATACAAAAGCTGCGATATTTCAGCCTCCCACTTTTCTTTGAAAGTCCATTTCTCACTAGTTTTAATTGTCACCTGCCTTGCCGCAGTGGTAACACCAGTTCCCGTCACATCACCGACGTTAGGTTCTGTTGGGCTTGGCTAGCACTTAGATGGGTAGCTGTCGGGTCTGTAAAGCTCTGTTGGCAAGTGGGGTGCACTCAGCCCTTGTGACGCCAATTGAGGAGCTACTCGGTTGAGAAGTATCGGTTCCGGTCACGAAAGTTGACAAGGGGCGGGGCAGCGGTATGATGGCCACATGTCCCGCATCCAGCGACGCCTTTCGGCCGAGGATGACATCGTGGTAGGTCGGTACCGTTCGGCCTTTCGAGGCTGTTCGGAAGGAGTTTAGTATTAGTCTTATTTACGCTCACTTATAATAAACATAAATTACCCAGTATCTCTGTAAGCGTAGATGACCACACGCAGCTGACATTAATGTTGACGTTGCTATCCAATCTGACGTTTGTTGTATGCCGCCTTCTCTGTACTGTAGTTTTAGTGGCAATGTCAGATGTAAATTTGGGTCAGTATCCTGGGTTACATTTCAAATATCACCGTAGTGCTTCATCAAGTGAGGGCATGCAACATTGTGGATGGTGATCCATCCGTCAGATGAGGATGTCCAGCTTTGCGGCCCTCTTCGAGAGAAACAGTGTGTGTCACAACATCGGCTTTCAGCTTCTCCCTCATATCCAACACGAACATGACATTACTCTCCACACACACACACACGCACACACACACACACACACACACACACACACACACACACACACACACACACACACACACACACACGTTACAGTAACCTACATTTTACAGATGCATTTACCTACACAGTTCTCGAAGGAAGGGTGTCTGCGAGTGCGAAGAATAGGAAATACCTTATCAATCAGGCGGCTGGATCTGTCATTTGAGGGCTTTCAGCCATTCACGCCGTAAGACTTTAATCCTACGTTATCCAATGTTCGAACATCCTGAGAAATAAAATGAATTTAGTGCAAGGGAATCGTGCTGAATTTTTAGCTATGTTGTAAAATCAAAAGTCGTGTGGTCATACCCAATTTAGTTCGGCAGACGTCACGAACCTGAGCAATTAGCGAATCGTGACCAGTGTTATGTGAAAGCATGGAATTACATGTAAAGAAAATTGAACTGAAATAACAACTACTTGATGCAAAAGCACCTAATGACAAGCACAATATAAGTAGCATATTTGCTTAAGCAATTCTTTAAGAAACCGCTGGTGATGATGGTTATGAAAAAGATATGAAACGAGTTGTGGCTTCTGTCTTCAAAATAGCCTCTATATTTTATGCTTATCGGCAGTTTTTGTGTCAATTCTTCAGCTAACTTATTGTAGAGTTTCTTATTTTGCTTACTAAGTTGAATAACTCACTTTTCAGACTGTAGTCGCACCGCTGGAAAGCTGAGATGATCAATGATGACGAATCCATTACCTCTACAAAATTAACAGTTGGTGCTTACTACTGTATCACATAGGCAATCAATACTATGTCTATAACTCTGGAGATTCTATTGACGTGTTTATTTGTTGTCAGAAACAAACTTTAATAACTTCTGCATCAAATTATGTTGGGTGTTAGACCTTGTCATTGTAAAACACTAAAACTGCTTACTTTCCAACGCGTCGACCGACTTCCTGTGGTCCTATGAAGATAACTCTAGCAAGCCGGTCGATACGTCGGTAGTTTATTTGCTGTATTCTTTTAGAATGACGCGACCTAACACGAAAAATTATTTTATTCAAAATGACGCTGGCCCTGGAAACCTAGGAAACCTCAATTACAATTACCGGTATGTAATCTGCACATTAATTCACGGGCGTGAAATTGTCATCTTTCTGATGTGGTTAGAGGACAAAGTAGTAATGTAGAATGACTACTTTCCCAATTTTGCTGGAACGGTCTATTTGAAATTACCGGGAATAATTATTTATTACTATTGCAAAAAATAGTTCATGATAAAAAGAGTTACATTTTCAATAAAACTTCTCTGCGGGCAGATAATTAACTTCAAGCTATCTTATTATTACGTCAAAGAACATGTGTGAAATGCTGCTGCACGTCATTCAACGTCATTTTTTGTTGTTTCGTCTCTTCCCCCCTCACCGGAAAGTGTTATCAAACTCCCTTTATACAGGTGTAATTATGTAAACAAACATAATTTTTACCAATTCATTGATATGCAGTGGCCACAATTCAACACGTTTGTGGTTGCTACGTATTTTGTAAGACTTTCTGTTCATCTTACTGATATTAGTGAATACGAACTGTAACTCTGAAATCATTATTGGACTCACAGTTAAGGAACGGAGTTAACTGTCAAAAAAGGTTGAGGAAAACCACAGAAATTACTGTAACGTTACACAGGAAAACGTATCTCGCTTATATCTCAGCCATCAGGCGGGACAATCAAAGTCACGTACCCAAGCCCCGTTAGCGGGGTCCACTCTGCGCGCAACCGTTATCCTTCGATTACCAAGTGCAAGCCGTGGTACGTTTTTTCAGTTCATGTAATGATGTAGATACCGCCAAGTAGTCCATTGTCCGCAACTAGGTTCTTACTCTAGATACGTTCTTAACGTTTCCCTCTCTCTGCGAATATTATATCGTTACCACTGCCACAGAACAAACATTTTGTTATTGTGGCCATGTAGTCGCATCACTGTTGCTGTTTACTTTTGCGTAGAGTTTCCATGACATCTCATTTATTGTGACAAGCAACAAAATTGTTCTCGTCTCCATGTTTGATTTTTCCAGTTTTCTCATTTTATCTGTTCATAAACAGTAGCGCATAAACATTCTGACTATCCGTGTTTGGTTACCGTTGCCTATCGACTTCATACGCAGTTCAGTAGTTACTGCATTGTACTACTCCTGTGCTTGAATTTTAGTCTCCTGTGCTGTTTGTTCATTATAGCTATGATTAATCAAATTATGATTATTTCCCAAAGGAATGAAGTTGATTTTAATTTGTCGTAAACACTGAAGTTCAATGAAGCATCACAAGAATGTGGAATGATATCAGAAAGTTGTGTATGTACCTGAAGGAAGACCGTGGAGTTTTTGAATATTTAAGTCCAAACGTGAATGTGCCAACAACAAAACTGTTGTTAGGCAAAAGTAACGGACAATATGGCTAACAATAAATCCTACTAAATTGCTGAGCAAAAATCAGTTTCACGAGGGCAGATTTCAGAAGCCAATCTTTCAATAAAATTGTTTGAATGTGTGATTGTGTCGTCTTACATATAAAACTGTTGAAAACTATTCGCGCTTTGGCTGCTGTAGCAGCAGCCTTCATCAAGGCGAGTAACTAAAAATCAGAAATCATATTTACGCCATGAAGCGGTTTCACACCAACGTCATTATCATCATCATCATCATCACCGTCATCGTTTCAGGTATTAGGTCCTTCGGCCTCATCCTGTCTCATCTCATCTTTCCCTCGGTCCTCCTGGTTCTCTTCCGCCAATAGGTCCTTATGAAACTGCCTTTTTCGAAATCCTTTTACTGTCTCTCACTGTTTGCTTCTACATTAGTCCATTTTAACCTCTATGACAAATACTTATAAGTGATTCTGTATATCCTAGTTTCTAAATTTATCGAGGTGTTTGTCTTCCAGAAATACACCAAAGAATTTCATTTCTGCTTCTTATACAAGGGCTGTGATCTTACCGTCTTTAATGTCCGAGTTTCCATTTTATATAGAATAATCGGCACTGCCATGATCCTGTACAGATTCAGCTGTATTTCAGTCCAGGGTATTTTCAGTGTTCTTCGAAGAGTTGCTCACAGGTGAACGTAATTTTGTGAAATTTGACTGCTTTCTCTTAATTTCACTATAACAGTTTAGATTATCATTGCTCGTTCGAATAAAGCATTCACAGTTGGAAAGACAATTGTAGGTACTTAAACCAAGAGATATATTAAATTAATCAGTATCGTTCAGCTGCTTGAAAAACTCTTGGTCCAATACCGAGGTAATTAGTATGGGGCTACCGTGAGCGAGCATCGGTACAGTCGTTAAGACACTGGACTTGTATACTGCAAAGCAGGTTCCAAATCATTGCCGGTGGTCTAGATTTCCGTTTTCCATTTCCTTCACTGCATCATATTAACTGAATGCCAGAATGATAAATGGTTGAATGATATCTCACTCATATGTACTCCACTTTATCAATGTTCAACGCCGTTTTGTTTTGCCTCCTGTAGCGGCATAGCACGGAACTGTGGCGTGGAATTTCAACGTGTGCAAGGTCTGCAGACACGTATGCATGACAGAACAAAAGAAAGGCCGTGCCTGAAAGTTTTGTTACCCGCCGTATTACGCTGGAGCCAATCAAATTATGGGTTGCACAGATTCGCTACGTAAAAAAATAAGAGCCCTATGTTCAGGCCATGAAGGTCCAAGTGACATCGAGCGGCTGCCGTGTCATCCTGTGCCATTCGGCTCCTTGCGGTGCTGTATAGCGGCCTGACACCACTCTGCTGACCATTTTGCGGACTTTTCAGACCGTGGAGGCGCTACTTCTCAATCATGTGGCTCCTCAGTCGGAATCACAAGGCTCCTACCAAGTAAAAATCCTTGCCATTACTGGGAAACGGACGCGAATCCTCCAAATGCTCGTCTTCCACGTTGACTACTAAGCTACAGATAGAGACCCAGCAGAGTAAAGAGAATTTGTTACTGTGAGTTTAATCGAAGGATTGACACGTTTCTGACGTTTAGCGCCGGCCGAAGTGGCCGTGCGGTTAAAGGCGCTGCAGTCTGGAACCGCAAGACCGCTACGGTCGCAGGTTCGAATCCTGCCTCGGGCATGGATGTTTGTGATGTTCTTAGGTTAGTTAGGTTTAACTAGTTCTAAGTTCTAGGGGAATAATGACCTCAGCAGTTGAGTCCCATAGTGCTCAGAGCCATTTGAACCATTTTTTGACGTTTAGCACGGTACGTAACCTCTAAAAAGAATCCGCAAGAAAACTGCGGCGACTCATTCGTAGCATCGCAGACGTACTACAGGCACTTCATATTCGTGTTCAGTGGCATAATCGCCGTCTAGCAGACAACTGCCCGCTTAGTTGAATTTTTTATGTTTAATTCCTGGAAATCACGAAAGTAATAGAAGGAACGTATTCACCTTGTGGGGCTACAGCTCTTGTCCTTTCGTTTTGCAGTCACAACAAAACGTGAGTAGTAACTGTTATACACGCTAAGTATTTTGCCACGTCAAAATCACGTTGTTTGAAAATGAAGGGATGTGTTAACAAGCCGATGAAATTTGCATTTACATCTTTTGGTTTACAGAGGACAGGCTATCAGTGCGTGACACCATAACGTTGGTCCTGCAAAACCACATAATGTAAAATCGCGGTCAGAAGTAAAATGAACAAAAAATTTATAAAGGCCTCACTTTGTTAAATCAGTTGTAATCTAAAATATTTTCACTTTTTACGGTTTTCAATAAACAAAAACCCACTGATGATGGCATGGAGGTGCTGAAACATGTTTGGGCAAAAAGAAAAAGCAGTGTGTTTACAAAAAGGCGGAACCCTATCCTATAAATAGCAGAAACAGTTAAGTGTCCTTATTCACATATCTTCGGCCCTCAGGGGAGGATAGAATGTGGCTTCTTTACTACTTAACATCCAGTTCAAAGTCATTTAACGAGTATTAGAATAAGAATTTAAAGCAGCTTTGGCTGACTTAAGATCAAATAAGGCACGAGAGATATATAACATTCCATTGGTATTCTAAAATTGCTGTGGGAACTGGCAACAACTCGACTATTCATGTTGCTGTGTAGAACGTGTGTTACTGGCAGTATACCATCAGACTTCTGGAAAAATATCATTCGCACTATTCCGCAGACAGAAAAAGCAGACAATTGCGACAACTGATATATTGTAGTTACTGACAAGATAACATACAGGAGAATGGGAAAGAAATTTCAGAATTTGTTATGATGAACATTTTGGCCTTAGGAAATTAAAGGCACCAGAAAATCATATCTTACGTTGCGTTTGATAATGGATACAAGACCGAAGAAAAATCAACACATGTTCACGGGATTCGTCGATCTGAAAAAGCGTTCGACAACGTAAAACGGTGCAACATGTTCGAAATTTTGAGAAAAATATGGGTAAGCTATAGAGAGAGACGGGTAATGCACAATATGTACAAGAGGCGGCAGGGAATAATAAGAGTGGAGGGCCAAGAACAAACTGCTCGGATTAAAAACGGTGTAAGACAGGGATGCAACCTTTCGTCACTAGCATTCAGTCTATACACTGAAGAAGCTGTCCTCAGTGAAACTTGACGAGTATGCCTCCTTTCACGTCCCGATGCAGTCCCACATTACATCACTGTCACATAATTCCCCACAATCTGGACATGGCATGATTCGATCAGCCGGCCAAATGGAGGCCCACAATGAAGCAATTTTCAAGCTCCGCAGGTGCTGATAACGCTGTCTCACACGAGAACGTGGCATCTGTCTCCGGTGATTCAATATCTAGAGTGTTCACGCCCCTTTTAACAATATTAAACATGAACACTGCAACACTGCACTGTGGTTGCTAGTAACTACAGGGAAAATAAATAACCCTGCCACACTCTGGCGGTCGTTCTAACAGTCACAAAGCATTCCAGCAGTAATCATTTAGATTCCCGCCGATGATATATATATATGTGTGTGTGTGTGTGTGTGTGTGTGTGTGTGTGTGTGTGTGTGTGCACGAAGCTATATTGAGATGTGGCCACGTTTTCTGGGTATTTCACTTTCTTTGTCAGGTAGTGTATTTTTCTAAAGCCGCATAAAGGATGGAGAAAATTAATCTGGTAATAAGAATAGAGTGGGATAGGAGACGTAGAATAGATAAAAATTCGTAAATAGCCATAGGACGAAAAGACACTGTTGTGTAATTATAGGTGTGAAACGACAGTGAACATTGTGATTGGTGTGAGGTAGTGATAGCATTTAAACATAATTGCCTCTGGTTGTAATACGTGTCACACTAAACAGTACAGTTGCTAAACAGCTGAAGATAACAGCTGCCGAGAATTCTTCCAGGTTGTATGGCCGTGTTCCATGGAACTTCTCTGTCCCTGACGTTTCGTCCAAAGCTACGTTGGACATCTTCAGATGTGCTCCTGGTTGTGCTGAGTCTTGCCGACTGACGAGTCGGACGTTGAAGAACGGCCTAAATACCGTGGAAAGTGGACGTGGTCTGGATTTCACGGCCATACAACCCGGAAGAATTATCGGCAGCTGAAACATCCGGTCGTGAAAGCCTTCACTGTATGAAGACAAGAGCTTTAGCTAAAGGAACGTAGCTAGAAAAACCCAAAATTCCAATTACCTTGTATACGGATTTTATGCAATGTTTACCGGCTAAAGCTTGACTATTAAATAATCTACGCTAAGAACAGTAACGTCATTAATTTCTTAAGATAATAGCGTGCCTTCGACATCAAGGTCGTTAGAGACATGTCACAAGCTCGGAATAGTTTACGGATGGTGAAGGAGATAGGCTGTGTCCTTTGAAAGGATTCATTCCAGCATTTTCCTGGAGCTATTTGGGGAAATATCGGAAATCCTAAATCTGAACAGTCGTCCTCTTGAATTCGAGTCCCGTGTGCCGGCCGCTGCGTCACTTTGCTCGGTTCTGCTTCCCAGGAATTTGACATCGTGGAAGAAATGACTGGTGCTTCCATAGAAAAACACAGCAGCAGGTCAGTCGGATCAAAACCGAACTGCTACACACACTCAGATGTGATTGCTTACCGCATATATTGCCATGCTTGTCGCTATCAGATTGAAATTTTGTGGCCGTGGCTCCAATATGGTGCATTACCAATCTGTGTTAATTGGAAAATTTTGCTAGATTCGACGTCCCCTATGCTACGCTGATATTACTATTATGTTGTTTAGATCCACTAAGTACAAAGGAAAATGTTGCAGTTCAGATTACATCACCTGCAGTGGGAGTGTTTGGCAGGAGAAAGACGTACACTGGTGGTGTGGCCGCACGTGCCGGCTGAGCGGCGGCGATAGCATCGCGCACCTGCTTGTGGTCATCCGCAGCTCCAGCCGCGAAGGGCCCGCATCTGCCGGACGCCCGCACGTCCGCACCGGCAGCATCCGCCTCCGTCTTCCAGTCGCGTAATTTCTGGAGAATCTCCAGAAAAAAGTCCCAGTGTTGGCTGCGGCGACGTCGCACCGGGGGCGCCCGCATCGGTTCTCCCACCTGCAGTTTCGGACCGCCTGTCGGCTGCTCGCAGCCTCCCACCTGCGGGGGCGGCTGCGCGGCCAGCAATGGTGCAGGCAATCCATCTCTGACAGCTCATGGACCCTGCTGCAACTTCTGTGTGTGCAGGATCACAAATTCACACTACGTTAAGAAAGTCTAACATAGTTCTGTACAGAAATACACTACCAACGCCAACATGAAACATCCATAATACTAAAGGAATATTCACACTGGAGGCACCTCAAAGGTAAGAGGTTAAGTCAGGGATTAGTGTTTCGTTGAAGAGAAAGTTAACTATCGGACCAAACGTATCTGGACAGCTCTGTGAATGCTGAATTGACCACTAGATGTGACGAGAGGCGGGCCTGATAGCACAAAACTAGGCGGGTGGTATTGTGTAGTCATTAGAGAAAGCAGCAGCAGCAGGAGAAGAATTCGGTCAGGAGAGCTCATTGACTTCGGACTTGGACTACACATTGGGTGTTGTTCCGTGAGTAACAAAGCTGTGAGGGAACATACAATACTTTTAAAGCAGCTCAAGTCGATTGTTGTGATTGTGAAGTGGAAAACGACGACCAGGCAGATCTCACGTACTGACGAGGAGCAACCGTCGAGCACTGCAGAGAATGGTTGTAAAAGGAATCAGCGGAAAGAATCCGTGTTCAAAGTAAGTGTGTCTGTGGTGAGTCATACCTGAGGGCAGTCAGATAGCCTACTAACGTTATAGCCTTTGAGGCTTTATTCTGTTTATAAAGAGGGCATCATCAGTCAGGGCTCTTTCGAGCTTCAACGTTCACCACTGAAAATGTCAACTAAGATGGCGTGTCAAATCCGACAATTTCCATTTAATCAGTAAGGAAATATTTTCCGCTTTCGGAAACTTATTGTTAGAAAAATCTCACAGAGTAAAGTTCAAAAGGGGAAGGGATTTCGTAAACACTGATTAATATTCTAGATTCGTATACTTCGCAGCTGAATATACCTTTATTGGGTGATACGAAACTTAGTTCAAGCTGCATGAAACCCAGCACTTATTCTCACAACGTTATTCTACTGTAAAAAAATTCATTCTACCATGATTTAGAACTATTACTTATGGGGATCGCAATTAAATATCCGTTCTCCACACTTCTGTTGAGACGTCCTTAGGCAGTAGAATTTTATCACACCGCGGTCTTCGACCGCACTGAACTTCCTGCATGGGAGCAGATTGACTTTCTGTCTAATCAAAATGTATTCATAAACTCCTTTTCGGCACCTGAACAAATTTGTTTTCGTATTTAGTTGTTATTCCTACAGTATTAAAATTAAAAACTAAACTCCGTGACCTTTCGCTGCACTATCACCTGTGATATGGCTTCATTTCATAGCTTCATACGAAGCGGCTTGGGGTCAGCAGACTCTCTCCTGGCCTTTGTCGGCTTTCTTCACGTAAGACCCGCTACTTCTCATTGATGCATCTGAGTAAACCCAATCCCATTCCTTTACCTCAATGAAAAATCACTGGTAGTATTGGGAACTGAACCCAGGTTCTCCACATGGAAGTCCGGCGCGCTGACACTTACCTCCGGAGGCAGACAAAATATTCCCACATACAGATAATAATTTTCGTTGCATGTAGTCTCTATTATGTTAAGCTACTGATATACAATCAACATTACAGAAAAGAAATTAACAAAGGAAAAATCTGTTCTATACCAATTTCTGGTTCTGTACCTGAATCGGTGGAAGGGAAACCTTTTAGGATCACTTTGTTGTCCAGCTGCCCGTCCGACATTTCAAAACCCTTTTTCTCAGGGACGGGTAGACGTATGAAGTTGAAATTTATGTCACATATTAAGGTATACGGTCAATTGGCGTTATAAAAAAGTGAAGCTTCTAAGTCATTGTAATCGAAAGATACATCTATTTATGTCACATATTTCGATACCTGCAAACACATTTATCAACACCTATAAGACACTTCCGACTGAGCAAGAATTATGAAACTTGTCAAGAAGCAGGGTTTCACACTACATACAAAGGAAAAAATCCTAAAACTGTTTATTTGTGACTATATCATACGAAAAAATTGTTGTCATTTGCTATATGACTGTCTGTCTGTCCATCCGTCCGTTAAGCCATCTTTAGCCGGCCGCTGTGACCGAGCGATTCTAGGCGCTTCAGTCCGGAACCGCGCTGCTGCTACGGTCGCAGGTGTGAATCGTGCCTCGGGCATGGATGTGTGTGATGTGCTGAGGTTAGTTAGCCATTTTAAGCCATCTTTTTCCTCAGAAACGGGTAGACATATCAAATCGAAATTTGTGGCACATACTGAGATCTATAGTCCTTTCATTGTGCAAAAAATGTTCATTTCTGAGTTAATACAGTCAAAAGATACGGGCATCTATGTCACATATTTTAAGACTCGCTAACTCATTCATTAAAACCTGTAGGGTACTTCCCCTTGACTTAGAATCACAAAATTTGGCAAAGAAAAAAATCAGAAAATTTTTTATTTGTAATTATAGCACACGAAAACATATTTATTTTTTCATTTGCTATCTGACTGAAAACTTGAAACTAAAACACTCTCGAAAGTCTTCAAATCCCTGGGACCGATACCTTACCAGTATCAATGTTGATAACATGCAAAAATCGTCGAGATTTCCGATTCCCCGAATGGTTGCACTGTCTGTATACATAATTAAGTTTGTGCAGAACCCTGAGTATGTGAGTCCTGCTCACATCGGTCATTTTTTTCAATAACAAGGGAGCATTTTGTATTTTATCTTTCGTATTTCCTTGCATTTTCCATACTTGTTACGCGCAAGTGTTAGTGGCGATTTCTTGCCACAAGGTGACTGCCAAAATGGTTCCTTGAATAAGTGTCTTCCTCAGTAGGTCAACACAAAGGAGGTGAGTTTCAGAATAGCAAGGGTAAGGAAAAACTTTTGCTGGCGGCATCTACAACCTAGAATACATGCTCGTCAACCAGATAAGAATTAATGGTGACCTTTCCAGTGTTATACAGTCGTTGCACTACACTAGCAGATTGGCTTTCAAAACAGCAACATCAAGCGGCAACTGCAGTATGAACTGCTGCAAGAACAATTGACTAGATTGGGGGTAGAGAGGGTGATTTGGCATGATTAAAGCGACGTAGAGTTCCAGTCATTAAAAAATTAATCATTGCGTTACGGAACATGTAATAAAGGGTAAGCACCGTAACGCATCGGAGAGAATTAGCGCAGATTTGGTCACGCAGAATAACGCAACACTCGGTCGATGAGTGCCGATATAATGACCCAGGGGTAATTTGGCCAGGAGTCAAAGTGCGCGCTGAATGAAGAGCGCAAGGGGCAGTTGGGCGGGAACTAATGGAGCCGCCGGGAGGCGGGGAGGGCTGGGCTGGATCGCATTCCTGCCACGAGCCAGGATGGAGCGGCGAGCCGCAGCCACGAGCAGAGCCAACGCTCCCATCGGCCGGCGCTTGACTCGGCTTCGGCGCCTCGCACGTAACGGCGGACGCTCTGGATTACCGGCCGGCGGCACCGGCGTCGGCTAAACGGCGCAGCTTCAGCCACCGCTAATCGGGCGTACGGCCCGAGAGGTGGTACCCGAAACACAACGAACGCAGCCTTCCCGGGAGAACTTTAGAGACGGGTATCAGCTTTCTAGTAAAAGTTACCAGAGACGTGGCTCCCATGTCACGCCTCCAAATGGAAGCAGGACATAAGGACACCAACTTTCATAAGATGTTCCACCACACTACCAGTCCAGAGACTCATTTGATGCAGCTCCCCTTGCCACTCTATCCTGTGCAAGCTTCTTCATCTTCCAGTACCTACTGAAGCCTACATCCTTCTGAATCTTTTTAGTGTATTCATCCCATGGTCTCCCTCTACGACTTTTACCCTCCACGCTGCCCTCCATTACTAAATTGGTGATCCATTGATGCCTCAGAATATGCCATACCAACCGATCCCTTCTTCTAGTCAAGTTGTACCACAAATTTCTCTTCTCTCCAATTCTATTCAATACCAGCTCATTAGCTATGAGATCTACCCATCTAATCTTCAGCATTCTTCTGTAGCACCACATTTCGAAAGCTTCTATTCTCTTTTTGCCTAACTATTCATTGTCCACGTTTCACTTCCATACATGGCTACACTCCATACAAATACTTTGAGAAACGACTTAGTCTACATTTTATATCCTCTTTACTTCGACCATCATCCGTTATTTTGCTCCCCAAATAGCAAAACTCCTTTACTATTTTAAGTGTCTCATTTTCTAATCTAATTCCCGCAGCATCACCCGAATTAATTCGACTACATTCCATTATCCTCGTTTTGCGTTTGTTGATGTTCATCTTATATCCTCCTTTCAAGACAGTGTCCATTCCGTTCAGCTACTCTTACAGGTTCTTTGCTGTCTCTGACAGAATTACAATGTCATCGACGAATCGCAAAGTTTTTTTTTCTTCTCCATGAATTTTAATTCCTACTCCGAATTTTTCTTTTGTTTCCTTTACTGCTTGCTCAATATACAGATTGAATAACATCGGGTATAGGCTACAACTCTGTCTCACTCCCTTCCCAACCACTACTTCCCTTTCATGCCCCTCGACTCTTATAACTGCCATCTGGTTTCTGTACAAATTGTAAATAGCCTTTCGCTCCCTGTATTTTACCCCTGCCATATTCAGAATTTGTAAGAGAGGATTCCAGTCATCACTGTCAAAAGCTTTCTCTATGTCTACAAATGTTAGAAACGTAGGTCTGCCTTTCCTTAATCGATCTTCTAAGATAAGTCGTAGGGTCAGTATTGCCTCACGTGTTCCAACATTTCTACGGAATCCAAACTGATCTTCCCTGACGTCGGCTTCTACCAGTTTTTCCATTCGTCTGTAAAGAATTCGTGTCAGTATTTTGGAGCCATGGCTATTTAAACTGATAGTTCAGTTATTTTCACATCTGTCAACCCCTGCTATCTTTGGGATTGGAATTATTATATTCTTCTTGAAGTCTGAGGGTACTGCACCTGTCTCATACATCTTGCTCACTAGGTGGTAGAGTTTTGTTAGGCCTGGCTGTCCCAAGGCTGTCAGTAATTGTAATGGAATGTTGTCTACTCCTGGGCCCTTGTTTCGACTTAAGTCTTTCAGTGTTCTGTCAAACTCTTCACGCATTATCATATCTGCTATTTTATCTTCATCTACATTCTCTTCAATTTCTATAATATTGTTCTCAAGAACATAGCCCTTGTATAGACCCTCAATATACTCCTTCCACCTTTCTGCTTTCCCTTCTTTGCTTCGAACTGGGTGTCCATCTGAGCTCTTGATATTCATGCAAGTGGTTCTCTTTTCTCCAAATGTCTCTTTAATTTTCTTGTAGGCAGTATCTATCTTACCCCTAGTGATATGCACTTTTACGTCTTTAACTAAGAACATGTTTGAAGAAAGGCCTCATGAAACCACCAAGTACTGTTGTATCTTTGTTCGTAGACAATTTTCGGTCAAGAGGCCACCAGCAGGTCACTTTATTAATAGTAGGAAGGTTCCTTGACATCAAATTTATAATGTTGACACTGTATTCGGCTGCCACTTGGTGACATAAAATGCATGTGATAATATGCCCAGTCACATTAATGTGAACACCTGCCGAAAGCCTGAATAACAAAGTCTTCCACCGCTTCCCGCTGCAAGACGTGAAAGAAAAGAATCAGTGAGGTTCTGGAAGGCATCGATATGGGCGTGGAGCCATGCCGATTTCAGTGCCGTGGCCAGATGCGCTAGGTTTCTAGGAGGACTCAGGGCGCGAACAGCTTTATCGAGATGATTCCACGGATTATCGATTGGGTTTAAATCCAGTGAGATTGGTGGCCATGGAAGTAGGATAGAATCTTCCGAGTACCCTTCAGACCACGCACGTACTCTGCGAGCTGTGTGACACGTTGCATTGTCCTGCTGGTAGATGCCATTGTGCAGACTAAACGCAAACTTCATGTAGGCGTGTACGAGGTTCCCAATGATACAAACTTACTTGTACTAATTCATTATGCCTTACCAAATGATGAGGTCTCCCAGGGAACGCAACGAAAACATTTCTTCAACCACAACGCTCCCTCCATGCTTGTTGCAAGGTATCCGTTTTCCGTGCTATGGAGCATAAAACGTAATTCATAAGCAAATTCCACCTGTCACCGCTCAGCGGACGTCAGCTTGCGGTACTGGCGTGCTAATTCCAGTCTACGTCGCCGACGAAAAGTAGCAGACATAGGTGCATGAACCAGGAGCCTGCTGCAGAGGCCTAAACGGAACAACATTCGCTGAACAGTCGTTGAGAAGATTTCGGGTGCACACGAACTGTTTACAGACTTACTCGTTTCGGAAATGCTTCTAATCTTCGCCTGGAAGTCAATGATCAAACCGTTGTGGACGACAGATAAATCACAGGTTTTCTGGATTACGGCAGAGACTGCATTGTTTCACGCGTCCTCCCCGAACCACTTCATACACCCTCCTCTGCTAGAGCTGCCATTTGCCATCTGTGACTGGATGTTGTACGTTGACGTTCAATGTAGTCAAAAATTGTTCAAATGGCTCTAAGCACTATTGGACTTAACATCTGAGGTTATCAGTACCCTAGACTTAGAACTACGTAAACCTAACTAACCTACGGACATCACACACATCCATACTAGGGGCAGGATTCGAACCTGCGACCGTAGCAGCAGCGTGGTTCCGAACTGAAGCGCCTAGAACCTTTCGGCCGCAGCGGCCGGCTTGCAACGTAGTCGTTGGTCACGTTCATGTCGGTGGATCGTGTGTAGATGCACATGCACACTATCTGACCAAAGCATCAGGACACTCTTATGTAATGGGCAATTGTTCACTAGATTTCAAGAGAGGCGAAGCTGCCAGTATAACAAGAGGCCGGGAGTATTATGTTGTTAGTAAACGAGCGGTAACAGCAGAACAGATCGGTAACGAGAGCTCAGTGACTTCGACTGTGGACAAGCCGTTGGATGTCATAAATCCATCAGGGTCATGTCAATCCTTCTAAAGCTGACCAGGTTGACTTTTGTGATTGTGAAGTGGAAACGTGGAGCAATAATCACTGATAACCAAGACCAGGTACACCTCATGTACTGACGGAAAAGCACCATCGAGCATTACGGAGGTGGTTGTAAAAAAGCGAGTGAAATTAGTGGACGTGATATTCAAAATTCCAAACTGCTACTAGCACTCCAGCTACCACAGTGTGTGAAAGGAGTTATAAAGCGTTCGGCACAAAGATCACGCAGCTCCTCATCAGCCACACAGTTCTGTAGTCTGATGCTTGAGATGGTATGAAGAGCGACTCCACTGGGCAGCAAACGACTGGAAACGAGTGTTTTAGAGTGACGAATGTCGCTATACGCCGTCCGGTGTGTCCAAGCGGTTCTAGGCGCTACAGTCTGGAACCGCGCGACCGCTACGGTCGCAGGTTCGAATCCTGCCCCGGGCATGGATGTGTGTGATGTCCTTAGCTTAGTTAGGTTTAAGTAGTTCTAAGTTCTAGGGGACTGATGACCTCAGAGGTAAGTCCCATAGTGCTCAGAGCCATTTGAACCATTTTTGACGCTATGCCATATGACAGTCAAATGGAGCGGTTAGCATTTGAAGGATTCCTGGAGCCTGTTAGTGGCCCTCATCATAAGTGAACGTTGGAGATCGTGTTACGGTATGGGGGGTGTCTTTCGTGATTAGGGCATGGTTCCCTTATTCGCCCAACAAAACGCTAAATGCAGGTCTTTACGATCATTATTATTTTTAGCCAAGTCAGTCACCTGGTGATGTGGTCATTTGCATTCCGTAACATAGGATACCAGCAGGTTCTTCCAGATCAGTAGACCTCGAACTTCCCCTTGACAGATGCACCCACCAGCATTTACTAGGCCTCTGTCCCATCTCTCCGACGGTTCTCTCCCTCGGTCTTATTTCGTAAACTGGGCTCCAATATCGTATTTGTTTTGACAGTTTGACATCCTTGCTAGAGCGACATGATCAGCCAGTTGTCATTAGAAGGTATTTAATCTTCCCATTATGCACTGAACTTTGTTATAAGTTTTATGTCTATGGCTGTCTTTCTGTCTTCCGTAGTGAAGCCCAACACCGATCTTTCCAATCGTCTTTCGGCTTCTATGATTTTCCCAGAAATGAACTTATTTAATGTCCATGTCTCACAGCCCTAATTTATTGCTGATGGTGTACATTGGTCAAAGATACTCTCTTCAGCTCAGTGAAAATGGAGGCGTGTTTTGCGTAAGCTGGCCAGTTCAATATAATACATCGAAATATTTCTGGTTCTAAGTCTCCTTTCATATAGATAAATTGATCCAGGTATACATGTTCTTGGTACAACACGTACACGAGAGTGAGCTGAAAAATAGTGCCTTCGAATATTTTACGTGAAAACTTAAAGATTTGTAAATAAAGTAGACATTATTACCGTTCTATATTTTTATCTTCATATCTGCCATTTTTAAGACACTCGCCATGGTGACGAAATTTCTCCCAACGAGAGACCTGTTTGTTGTTAACGACACTGTAGAATGGTCCTAGGATGGAGCCACAACGCCAGCTCTGCTTCCACCGCAATTCTCCATGAAAGTGAAGACCCCGAAGATGTTCTTTAACCGGATGGGGCCAAGTCGGGACTATATGGAGGAGGTTACAGATGTTGCAGCGTTTATGTGTGGTCTGGTATTGTGATGCTGAAGGAGAGGATGCTCTGTGTCTGAATGGACGCTTCGAATTCGAAACGCTATTACAGAACGCTGTTTCTGACGCACCGACATAGCTATGTTACGCACCGCCATATTACACGCTAGAATTCGGAGCCCTCTACCGGGAGAGGGATACAAATATGTAGATATGAAGAACGAAGATGCACGATGTTAATGGCATTTGTTTTATTGTAAAGCTTTTAGAGTTTTCATTTAATAAATTCGGAGGCACTACTTTTCGTAACGCCCTCTCGTTTCCCTCCGCAGTCAACTGCTTCATCATGATGCAAAAGCATATGAGCATATTTTACAGCTTTGTTAACCGCGCACAGCAGAGGAGGAGTTCGGAGACGATGCTTGTTTGTATCAGCACGACAGCGCACCTTGTCATGAAACAGCTTGTGTCTGGCAACTGTTTGTGATCATTCGCTTTCCTGAAATGGACTTGTTTGCCCAGAATACCGACCTGAACTCGTTGGACTACCTTTAGGATGCGTTAGATTGTCGACTCCAGAACCCAGCGTTCACTGCCTTCTCTAGTTTCGGCTCTTGAGAAAGAATTTGCTGCCAATTCCCCGCAGTCATCGAGACATTTCGTTTATAGAGTGTTCAGCAGGGTTCAAGCCATAATTTATTAATGCGCACTGTAATTGTCCAGATACGTCTGTGTAGGTAGCACATGTGAGAGTTACTGTAACACAAAACTATTTCGTATTTGACGCCAAGGAACCTTCAGTTATTACAACCAGAAATACGTACTATTAATCTTCCACAGTAATATTTGTTTCATATTTCGTTATGAATCATCTTTCAGATTTTATGCCTTCACTTAAGGTATCTGTTGATGGCCCCGAAATCTGAAAGTATGTCAAATGGTTCAAATGGCTCTGAACACTATGGGACTCAACTGCTGAGGTCATTAGTCCCCTAGAACTTAGAACTAGTTAAACCTAACTAACCTAAGGACATCACAAACATCCATGCCCGAGGCAGGATTCGAAACGGCGACCGTAGCGGTCTTGCGGTTCCAGACTGCAGCGCCTTTAACCGCACGGCCACTTCGGCCGGCGAAAGTATGTCCACAGCGAAATATGTACTACATGTTATTAGGGACCATTAATACTTCGATTTTTAATGTGCCTATGTTGTCCCAGGTACCGACAGAATACTCCATAAACCTTCACATAAGTTGACGTGATGTTAATAGCTGACCTGCAGACGAGCACTTGAAAACACATCAGCTTTTGATGGTCCATAAATCGGTTTTTTAAATGCATTAAAACTTTTCAGCACTTTTTACAGAATGTATATTACTTGATTTATCAACCTGGTTAAAGTAGTACACAATGGAAGGTGCTACGAGATGTTTAAACGCATCGGAAAAATGGAAATACGCTTCATAGAAAGATTGGTTGTTTAAAATATGTTCAAGAAAAGAAAGTGCACAAATTAAAGAGAGTATAAGATATGCAAGCAATATTTCTCTTCTACTGCTCAGCTTGTATACATAAAAAGCAGCGAAGAAAGGAAAAGAAACAGTCAGGTAAGAGTTTAAAAATCGTGGTGAAAGGATAATCAAGTTTCCTCTCCTCTGTGAAAGGAAGGAAGAATTTCACGACCTTATGAATGTTATCGGCTACTGAGGACAGAACGCGGACTGAAGCTAAACCAAACTAATATGGATGTGTTGAGGGGTAATATAAATGAGATTAGCGGTCCTAAATGAAACTGTTTCATCTTGCAAGCGAATTAACTGACCACAAACAGAGCAAGGACGGTATAAGAATCCAAATAGAGCAGACAAAGACAACATTGTTTGCCAAAAAACGTATACTAGTATCAAACATGTTCCTCAATATTGATATCAAACATGGGCCACAATATGAAGAATAAATTTCTGGAAATGTACTTCTGGACTACAGTACCGTATAAAAGGGAACCGTGAACAGTGTGAAATCTAGACAAGTAGATATTCGAATCATTTGAAGTGTGATTTTACTGAGGGATGCTGCTCTCAAAATATAACAAGTGAGGAGCTGCCCTGTAAAATAAGCAGGAAGAGGATATATGTGGAAAATTTCAAATACCAGGAAGAACAGGATGATAAGAAATGCGTTACAACATTACACTGTAACCTCTATGGATTACGGGCAGTTGTAAATGGTTACAATTGTTGGAAAAGACAAATAATTGAGGACATTCTTTGGAGCTCCTATTCTCAGCTCAAGAGTTAGATACAGTACAGGAAATCGTGCTGGGCTCCACGAAACAAGTCAGAAGACTAATGACCTACATTTACCGTATATACAGGGTGTTTCACAGTCTCTCATCTGACACCAACGGGTAACACGCTGCATCGCGGGAAACAACTTTTGTTAGGGACAAAACGTTCGCTGACGCTTCCCGGCGACGCTAGCCGTCCTTCAGGATTCACCGGCCCTGGAATGACGAGATTTCATCGAACTAGTAGGGTCTACCAGCCACGTACGCTGCATACTACCTCCCCCAGAAAATAAATAAAGTGATTTTCGACTAGAAAACCGTCTTAGTGAGTATCTGTAAGCAGAGAAACATATTTTAAATGTTAATCAGGAACTTTAATTTTGTTGGACCTACCCTTTTCTCTTCGGCCCGGAATCTGTATGGTGAGAGCTGCTGACTGCCAAGCCGGGGACGCGTTTCCATTCGCGGAACTGCCAGGGATTTTCCGTTGTTGGGAGCGGGGTGCACTCAGTCTCGCGAGGCCAACTGAGGAGCTACTCGACCGCTTGGTAGCGCTTCCGAAGTGAAGAAACCTGACGACGGCCACGAGAGCAGTGTGCTGACCACATGCCCTCCATAACGTATCCAATGGCGCCATTGGCAGAGGATGGTACGGCGGTCCTTGTGCCCGACTGGCCCTAGGCGGGACAGAACACGGTACTTTACGTTCCCTTACCTACCTCCTTTCCTGTGGAGCAGATGACTAGATTATGGGCAACACACAAGACGTACAAACGCCGTGGTGTGGCTACACTGTAACGCCTGTAAGATGCGTAACTATTACAGAAGGACGCCTAGCATCGCCGAGAAGCGTCAGCGAACATTTTATCTAACTAAAGTTGTTCCCCTTGATGTGATCTATAACGTCTAGATGTTTGATGAAAAGACACTGAAACATCCTGTACGTTCCGCAAGACGGTATTCACTGCGCACGTGAGGGCGCTTAGTAGCAATATTAAGTCAACGTCTCCTCAGGTCTATTCCCTGTGGATCGTCATCATTTTTAAGTGCGAATGAATATTGGGTGATGTTATTATCAAAGGAAAACTCCAAATAATATCTGATCAGGGTTAAAGTCTGGAACTTGTGGCGTGTAGGCGGAAAGGTAACACCTGCGCTGTTAAAATTATCCCAAATTACACTCTACAACCTCAAGCTACCGATTTTCAAGTGTCCTTACGTTTGGTAATCTCCTGTCCGATAAATGCAGTGTATATGGAGATAGTGACCTTCGTCGATAATGTTTATTTAATGTTGCTCAACAGGATGTCCTTTGTAGATTAGCAGTAAACTAACTGACAATCTCTGTGTGGTCATGCGACTGTGAAGTGGGAACGCGATGCAACTGCTAAAACAAGGCCACGCAGACCTCACGTACGGCGTATACCGACCTAGGGTCCCATGCACTTGAGCAGTACTCTAGAAAATGTCGCACAAGCCCCTTTTATGCCGTTTCTTTATGGCTGCACCATATTTTCCCTAAACCATTGAACAATTATGTTTTCCATGCGCATCCCCTAAGTGTTCCTGTTATTTTATGGGGCTTCTTAAAAATTCTATTAAATAAAATTATTAATTATGGTGCCGCAGTGAGGTAAGGAATTTTGATGATAATGACCAACTCCACTTGCCAGATTCAGCATTCACGGCCATTTTCAAGTATCTTCGTCATAATTTGCATGCAAGCAAAACATGAATCACAGTACACACCGTTTTGCTTGCCCTCTCATTCTTACGAGGACACTTGAAAATCGGTTGCTTGAGGTTGTAAAATGTTTTTGTGAATAACTTTAGCAGCCTAGGTGGTTACTTTTACGCCTACACGCAACAAAGTACACACATTAACCACTGATCTTGTAATCAGATATTACTCGGATTTTTCCTTTTATAAGAATATTACCCAGTATTAATTTATACTTAAAAATGATTACAATTCAGCATACCAAATGGAAACAATAAGTTCTTCTATATTTCTTTACAACCATCGAGACACGATGCTTCCAGTAATCAACGTCAGTAAGTATATTTTCCAACAAGATTAGTTCCATTACAGTTTCATCACAAATTACAACACAAAAATATTCAAATGTGAATCTTGAACGAAGGTGATCATGAGCAGTGTCTTTCTAGTTACGGGCGAGTACTCGGTCCGAATCTCTGAAATTAAGATGTGGAGTATATGTAAAGGGACTGTGCCTTCCAAATCACTGCTTGGGTTCGTAAAATGATTCAAATGGATCCAAGCACCATGGGACTTAATATATGAGGTCATTAGTCCCCTAGACTGCTCGATGCTGGATTAGAACCTGTGACCGTAGCGGCAGGAGGGTTCCAGACTAAAGCGCCTAAAACCGCTCGGCCACAGCGGCTGGCCCTTGGGTTCATAAGCGGGTTGAAAATTACACAATATATCTTCGCGTGTTTACACTATAGTTCAATTCTTTTATCTTGGCGGCTCGCGCATGCCCGCCCAGACGCGGGAGATGGCTGCGTTGCCAGTCGCACACGACTCACGCGCCAATAGAAGCAGAGCCATAGTATAGCATAGTTCGCAAGCTTACGTTTAGATGGGAACCCGCAGTTCATGAAGTAAAGCCACCACGGCCACTTTAAAATAATAAAGCCAAACGCGCCCGGTGTAAATAATACTTTTATTACAGTCGCGAAAGACGGAATATTTCTCAATATTACATACGACACCTATGTGGTACTTAAATTAAATGAGATATTGTTATACAGTAAATTTTATATGAAATTTAGGTGTCTTGTCCACATTTCATTCTCAACATTGTGGCAATTAAAATCGACCATACGGAAAATATACGCTTTGGACTTTTACTTCTGCAAACTCTTCAAAATTTCGTGCAATGGTTTACTACATTTAATGCTGCACAATAACTGCGTTGAATATCGAAACAAAATTTAGTCATTTACGGGGGGAAGGTATCAGTCAAGAAGATGTGTAAAAATCAAATTTTTGGGGCAAATAGTTTTTGTGAAATCGAATGATAAGTGTATCAAAGGAGTGGGAACACCATGTGTCTGCACAGGCGAGCAGTACAGTGATGACAAAATGTGAATGCGGGGAGCACGTGTCTGCAGCCGCGAAAGGGTTAATGAAGAGACATAGCACTAGAAATTTCAAAAAACTGCATTTAAACGAATAAAATTCGTGAAGTAAGACACTTTGATGTTGTTTTTAAATAAGGAAAAAGAATTGTGCATCGCCCAGGTTTTGAACTCATAACATTTCGCTTCGTCGCCCGACACCTTTTTTTTATTGAGAATTTTTTTATTTTATTTATTCATTTATGTATTTTTAAATTTTTTATTTTTTTAACAGTAAGGAACTGAAAAGTAGTAAGTGCACTCGTTGCGTCGAGTTGGGGACGCACATAACTAAAAACATGCTAATAGTTGTAGAAAAAGGCAGAAAGAAAGAGAGAAAAGTGCGGGGCTAAGGAAACCATGAAACAAAACTGAAGCGTGGGATCCAAACCACCATTAACCAGTGCTACATGTTGCACCGGATGGGAAACAAAAACTGCGAAGACTTTTCCGCACCGGGGACAAAAAGAGGAAATGGGGCAAATACTGTTACAGAGTGTGAGGGTTCACGACGAAACTCTCCATCTGCTGTATCATCCAGGTATGACTTCTCGTAATGACCAAGGTAGATCCCACGTTGTACCGTGTAGTGTTCTATCATCGTCTTGTAATTTTTAGCTTCTCTTACCCGTGATGTTCCAGCTACGTGGAGGGTCGTGGAACGCACTCCACAAATAACTGGAAAAATATTGTCGATACTTTGGGTTACGGAGGACCTTGCAATGTCGTTCCCGTGAATAGTTCCAAAAGTCTAAAGTGTCCTTAGTGCCGTCTTGAAACAAATAACGCACTGCATGTCCACGAAGCCACGTCATTGTATTAGTTTTAGTGCGTGGGTAATACGTCTCATCCGGGAATATGATAGTCGTGGGGTCGATATGAGTCGGCGTTACTCGAAGGAAGTATGCTGACATTTGCCTCACTAAGTGCCACACTGCTGCAGACTCGCCACAGCTAAGACGGTGTTCATCGTTGTCTTGAACGCCACAGCTCGTGCACGTGGGTGAGTCTACCATGTGAATCGCATATAGCCTTGATCTGGTCACCTGCTTACCGTTGACAGTGATATACCACATCGCTGTGACGTCAGTGTCCAGTGTTACGTGGTGAATTGTCCTCCACACTACTCGCCAGTTGACGGTCGGGTGCTTCCTCTCCACGACGTTACCGGGTCGTCCACGTTGCAGGACCCGATAAACCGTTTTTGCCGTCGCCAGTTGAGTCGCTGGTAAGGCAAGTCGAACGCAACTGAGTTCGAGGTAAAAGACACCGATGTAGAAGAGCGAGGAGGGGACGTGGCGTATCGACAGGGAGGGCGGTGCTAGTTCTTCTATTAACAAACTCTTCAGATTGTCCGGACGGCGGTGCCATAGTTTGAATAATGTGCTCACAAATAGGGCGACCGCCCTGTCATGAACGTGATAAAGGCCAAGCCCTCCCAGATCCGGGGGAAGGGTGAGAGTCTCATATTTGATCTTGAAAAGCATTCCTGAACTCACGAAGGACCCAAAAGCCGCAAGTATACGGCGAGCTAACATCACCGGTATAGGTAATATTTGGGCGATGTGCGGAATGCGTGACGCTAAATGTGTGTTGACATACTGGGTCCTTTGGACGATATCCAGGGCTCGTAGGCGGTTGTTGGCAATTCCAGTCCGAACATTTCGTAAAAGCTGTCGAACGTTGTGAGCAGCGGTCCGTCGTATATCGTCTGTGAAATCAATGCCGAGACATTTCAAACTATCTCTGAGCTGTAAGGGGGTGACACTGTTCTCAGACAATCCGATCCAGATGTTCATCGCCACTGATTTTGCGACGTTGATACGACTACCAGTGGCCATGCTACATTTCGCTATCCAATTCAGTGCGTTAGCGGTGTCGTCACTGTTGCGGATGACTATCACCAGGTCGTCAGCGTACGCTTTACAACTCGGAAAGGGTGGCCTCGTAACGTCATTCCCGTTAGCCGTTGGCGCAGGCCGCAGAGGAGAGGTTCCATGGCCACAGCGTAAAGTAAAGTGGACAGAGGGCGGCCTTGGCCTATCGATCGAGAAATGGTGAGGGGCTGCGTAGGTCGGCCGTTGACGATCACCTTGGACGTCGCGCCACGGAGTAGTCGCACGACGACAGCGACGAATGGCTGTGGGTACCGCATGTGGTTGAGGACTGCTTCCAAATACACTCCTGGAAATTGAAATAAGAACACCGTGAATTCATTGTCCCAGGAAGGGGAAACTTTATTGACACATTCCTGGGGTCAGATACATCACATGATCACACTGACAGAACCACAGGCACATAGACACAGGCAACAGAGCATGCACAATGTCGGCACTAGTACAGTGTATATCCACCTTTCGCAGCAATGCAGGCTGCTATTCTCCCATGGAGACGATCGTAGAGATGCTGGATGTAGTCCTGTGGAACGGCTTGCCATGCCATTTCCACCTGGCGCCTCAGTTGGACCAGCGTTCGTGCTGGACGTGCAGACCGCGTGAGACGACGCTTCATCCAGTCCCAAAGATGCTCAATGGGGGACAGATCCGGAGATCTTGCTGGCCAGGGTAGTTGACTTACACTTTCTAGAGCACGTTGGGCGGCACGGGATACATGCGGACGTGCATCGTCCTGTTGGAACAGCAAGTTCCCTTGCCGATCTAGGAATGGTAGAACGATGGGTTCGATGACGGTTTGGATGTACCGTGCACTATTCAGTGTCCTCTCGACGATCACAAGCGGTGTACGGCCAGTGTAGGAGGTCGCTCCCCACACCATGATGCCGGGTGTTGGCCCTGTGTGCCTCGGTCGTATGTAGTCCTGATTGTGGCGCTCACCTGCACGGCGCCAAACACGCTTACGACCATCATTGGCACCAAGGCAGAAGCGACTCTCATCGCTGAAGACGACACGTCTCCATTCGTCCCTCCATTCACGCCTGTCGCGACACCACTGGAGGCGGGCTGCACGATGTTGGGGCGTGAGCGGAAGACGGCCTAACGGTGTGCGGGACCGTAGCCCAGCTTCATGGAGACGGTTGCGAATGGTCCTCGCCGATACCCCAGGAGCAACAGTGTCCCTAATTTGCTGGGAAGTGGCGGTGCGGTCCCCTACGGCACTGCGTAGGATCCTACGGTCTTGGCGTGCATCCGTGCGTCGCTGCGGTCCGGTCCCAGGTCGACGGGCACGTGCACCTTCCGCCGACCACTGGCGACAACATCGATGTACTGTGGAGACCTCACGCTCCACGTGTTGAGCAATTCGGCGGTACGTCCACCCGGCCTCCCGCATGCCCACTACACGCCCTCGCTCAAAGTCCGTCAACTGCACATACGGTTCACGTCCACGCTGTCGCGGCATGCTACCAGTGTTAAAGACTGCGATGGAGCTCCGTATGCCACGGCAAACTGGCTGACACTGACGGCGGCGGTGCACAAATGCTGCGCAGCTAGCGCCATTCGACGGCCAACACCGCGGTTCCTGGTGTGTCCGCTGTGCCGTTCGTGTGATCATTGCTTGTACAGCCCTCTCGCAGTGTCCGGAGCAAGTATGGTGGGTCTGACACACCGGTGTCAATGTGTTCTTTTTTCCATTTCCAGGAGTGTAGTCGTGGTCCACTCGGTCGAAGGTCTGACTAAAATCGATTGCCGCCAGTGCTCCCTTCAGACGACATACCCTCGCCAGTGAGATCAAGTCACGATATTCACTCAGTGCTGTTTGAATATTATTGTCGCCTCCTAATGACGTTTGATCTGGTGAGATAAAATTTCGTAAGGTCTGGCGTATCCGCGCCGCCAACAGTCGAGAAAAGATCTTAAAGTCGCAGTTCAATAGCGTCAACGGGCGGTAGTCCTGCAGTCGTGAGCCACCGGACGGTTTGTGAATAGGAATAATCATCCCTTCCACAAGGGCCGCAGAGAGCGGCACTTCCGGGGATAGTAGTTCGCGACAGAAGTCCGTCCATCGGGAGGCTAATAAATATTGAAAAGTCCGGTAAAATTCCAAGGGGAGGCCAGCAGGACCCGGAGACTTGTTGACAGCTCCTATTCTAATCGCGTCGATCACTTCTTCATCTGTAATTTCTTCCATCAAGGCCGCTTCCATTGCCGGGGTGACGGTGCCGTAAATCGTCTGAGAGACGTCCTCCAGTGCTGTCGGATCAGGGGTCTGAGCGGAATAGAGCTGGGAATAATGATTGTAGAACGCTGTGTTTATGTCTTGTTGCGTGGTGAGGCGACGACCGTCCTCCGTGTCGATGAAGCGTATCAGCGCTCTTTGGCGTCGTTTACTTTCACGAAGGACGTGGAACACTGACGGGCGTTCGCTCGGTATCCGATCCTGCGTCCTCGAGCGTATGACTACCCCCTCTAGGCGTCGTCGCATACGAGCGATGATCTGAGCCTTAGCACGGTGGACTGCCGTTTGCCGTTCCGGAGACGGTGCCATAGCATCGCAGTCGCGCAGTACCCTGAAGTAAAAGTCGAGTGTATGTCTACGCCAAGTGGCGTGGTCGCGACCGTAGGTTATCAACGCTCGCCTCAGTGCCGGTTTGGCGCAGTCCAACCACCAGCGGATCGTTGTGGGATATGCACGGAGGCGATTTTCACACGAATGCCACTTATCCTCAACGGCTTGGCGGCAATCCGGGTACGACAGGTGAGCGATGTTTAATTTCCACGGGCTGTGGCTTCTCCAAACTTGTTGCCCCTGCAGGGTGACGGCACAAATGTAAGCTGAGTGGTCCGAGAAGGCTGCAGGCCACAGTTCCGCATCCTGTGTTCCAGCGGCGAGAGAGCGTGAGACATCAATCCGGTCGATAAGACTGGAAGAGTGACTCGTGGAGTGTGTGAATCCCGGTCGGTGGCCGTGAAGATGTTTCCAAGTGTCCACCATTTGCAGGTCTCGAATTAGCGTCTCGAGTTCCGGGCACGGATTATGTCGTGGGAGTTGGTCTCTGGGCGCCAGTACGCAGTTGTAGTCACCTCCAAACACCAGATGGTCGTGGCGGCCTTGGAAGAGCGGGGCGACGTCTTCCGCAAAGAATCGTGAACGTTCGCGACGTTTGTCCGTCCCGGAAGGTGCGTAGATATTGATAAGGCGGACACCCAGTACTGTGAGTGCCATTCCTCTTGCCCCAGGCAGAAACAGGATATCGTCCGCCACTATCCCTTCCCGAAGAAGTACAGCGACACCGCTGCCTGTAGGGGAAGCTGGAGAGACGCAAGCATCGTAACCGCACATGCCTGGGAAGTGGTCGACATACACTTCCTGGAGAAGGGCTATATCGATGGAAGCAGAGTTCAACATATCCTGAAGCAAGGATAACTTAGCGCGTGTCCGTATAGTGTTGATGTTTATAGTTGCAACGCGATAAGTTTGAGGTCTATCCATAGCACCCGAGTTGGCCATCAATACCCTTGTAAGGCTGTCTCGTCACTGTATCTGATGGCGGAAAAGGATCAACACTGGTGGGGTAAATTTCCCCGCGTGTCGTCCGACACGATGGATAAGGAATTCTTCTCACTGCCGTCCGCCCAGTCGCCATGAAATACCATCGCTGTTGGTGGCTGTTAGTGGCTGCTGCGGCACTCGGCTCTACTGGCTGGGAATCGACAGCGGCTGTCTGCTTGTGGTCCTGCTGTTCTGTGGGGTCGGAGGGGCTGAAGCCGTCACCACGGCGATCTGTTGAGTTTGATGGTACAGCGGCCTCTGTACCGCCGTACCGTCGTCGGAATGTCCACAGTCCATGTCAGACGATCGCTGCAAACACTCGTCCGATGGATCACGCCGCCGTCTCTTGAGTTTTCGCGGGGAACGCTGTTTACGGACGTGTGTTTCAGTATCTGAATTTGGGTGGATTTCTTCAGCTGCTCCGGTGTCTGGTAGAAAAACCGCTGTCGGCACAACCCGTGGGTCAATGTCCATCCTGGCATCCTGGCCTTCTTGCAAGGTCGGTCGGTGAGTATCTTCAGGTGGGGGCGCTGTTGTAGAGGCCGGATCCCGTACTGCAGAATCCATCATGGTCTCGCTATCGGGGGCGGCTATCGGACTAGTGTCGTCAGCATCGGAAAGGGTTGCTGCCCGTGAAACTTCGGCGTAATTGAGGGGAAGGGTCGTCACTGTAGAAGGAGTCATACATTCACCTGTCGGGATTTGAGTAAGCCGTCGTCGGAGACAATCGGACCGGACGTGCCCTTCTTGGCCACAACCAGAGCAAGTGCGCGGCTGACCGCCATACATAATGATCACCCTACATCCGCCGATGACAAGATATGACGGAATATGTTTGGTCAGTTCAATTTTGATCTGTCGTACCCCGTTAAGAACGGGGTACGTTGTAAAGGTGGTCCATTTTTCGGCCATATGGCTGATCACTCTGCCGTAGGGCTGGAAAGCCGCGGTGACTACGTCCGGTGGTACTTCGAAAGGGAGTTCGAAGACGCGTATCGTACGGAGACCAAGCCCCGCGTGATCGATAGAGACCGCCCCAATATGGCCATCAGAATGTTTGAATTTGAGATCGTTCGCATGTGCGCTCACGATTCTGTTGCACACCTCGTCGCTTACTAACTTGACGTAGACAACACTGCTCGTGATAGAGAGATGGATACCAATTATGTCTCGCGGTTCAGTTTTAACGTCGTCACGTAGAAAACGTTCCACTTCAAAAGCTCGCGGTCGTGCATGATCGGGTTGAAAACTGATCTTGATGGTTGTTTGTATGAATGTGCCATGGTGCGTCGGTAGTGATGGACTCTAAACTAGCGACAACGCAGTAGTAAACAACTACGGGCACTCGCGACCGCGCGGACGGGACGTAAACAAGATGTCCTCGCCGCAGCGCTGCGGAAAGCAGACTGTTGACACCTTAACCGTTACGCTAACGCAGCCTGTCAGGCTGTAATACTCCATGAGGACTCTAATGCGTCACGCAAAATACTGACGAACACTGTTGGTATGATTATGAATTACTCATGCTTCGTCGAAGTACAATAAGAAATAAACAATTACCGCTGTTCTTTATTGCGAAAAAGCGGTTCGTGAGATAGATACAAACACCTTTCCTTGCTATCGCCTGAATTAGTAGTCTTATTGCTTGTTTGGTTTAATTAATTAATAGAATATGAAGCAGTTGGTATGAAGAATGCTTTTTCCAGTCTTTCTATAAAAGAAAGTCTGCTATCAAGACATTGCTTCTGCTCTATTACTTTGTTTATCACTGAACGTTTCTAAAACTGGAGACACTCGTCCGTGCTCTGCACTGCAGTCGAGATCTGGCAACGTCGTTCTCTGTTCATTGGCTGACTGTGTTTTGCGACGTCAGATGCGCAGAACGAACCTAAAATCGGCCGCCAACATAAATGACGCGCACTTTAATAAAACCATTTTTCTTCATAAAATTTATTTCATTTAGTAGAACTTTGATGCGACTGCTATCTATAGGTGTTATTAAAAGAAGCCCGTTATAGCATTTTTTTCTCAGTTGCGTCCTAATTTCTGCATAACTGTCGCTATATGACATTCTAGTGTCATGCAGAAACCCAGGCAGCCAGGGGTGTGACTGACATTCTAAACGTGTTCCACTGAAGCGAGTGTTCCAGGAACAGCTATTCTTACCCGCATGGTCATTCTGATGCGAACCGCGCTCGTCACAGGGCGTGACATGTTAGCGCTGCAGCCTGCCAGCCAAAAACAAAGCCAGATTTGTTGGTACACTCACACGGCGGCGGTTCGTCCCCACTGCCTCCCCCGCATCTTAAGGAAGTGTACGGTTACACGACAGCTGCAAACACTTGGAGCTGATTTGCTGATATTCTTCTACTGAGTCACAGGTAAACCTTAAAACATGGTTAGCAGCAGTTGCCAAACAAGCAATTGTTGCCGAATGTATCGAGTAACCCTGCTGTATGACAGATGAAAAAGCTGTCACTGCCTCGTGAGCGAGGTTGAGATCTTTCAATTGTAATATTTTCACATAATATACTGTAACATTTTATGTTGATTCATAAAAGTGACGACCTGAGTCAAATACATATGAAGCAGAAGAGTCTATGCAAAATGTTCAGCCATGTTAACAATTTTTCAACAATAACACAGTCCATTTTTCTTTCGGTTTACATCATCAGGAATAATTTAATGCCATAGACTTCTGTTACAGCATAAGCCTACGCTAGAGCTTAGTCACTGACCACTTTCGGAGAAAACATTAGCAATGATTCCCCAGTGTCTAGTGAAAGGATTTTGTCGATTACGGCAGTTAATGAATGCCGAAGAGCTTCTTTCTTTCGATTCCTTTACTCAAATTTTTAATAACCGCCAAGTCTTTCGCGATAAGCATTATCAATTTTCGTTCGGTGAATTGCGCACCCCTTTCTTTCGAGTTTTATTACTGAACACTTGTTGCACTAAAGAGAGACTGAAAACTTTATTTACTCCCAAATGACGCTTGAAGTTAATGCTAATATTCAGTCAGAGGCACATCAGTGCTTTACTACACCTGTTGTCAACAATGAAACCTGAGGGAGACGACTAACAAGCTTTGAGAACGTTGAAGCTATAAATATATAGGCATTAAGTGACACTAACGTCGAAGTCAATGAGCGATTTGTTTATGCCTTAATTTACTTTGTGACACTGTGTGATTTTTTGTTTCCATTCTCTGATTTTTTACTGCGGGATAGAAGTTATGAGCTCTGTGGGGCGTAATGATTCTCTGAATAAGCAATGAAAGAAACGAAACAACTCACTACAGTTATGGAATTTTAAAAGTCGAAATAAGTTAAATACGAACGCTAAGTCATCCTACATAAGGACGGTATTGAAAATTACATTATTGAAAGGCAAACTTCGATTTTCTTTCAAGTGATACTGTTTATATGAATACCGACGTGTTGCACACCATAACAGATGTTCGTCGGACGGATTGTGGTAGAAAATCCTCGAGATCGCGCACGATCAGAACTTTTCTCACCGTAAAAATGTTTTCCTCCTTTTCGAGGTTTTCCTTGGACGGGTAATACTACCAGATACCAGTGTAGAGTGGTGTCATCGCGCAGACAAGTTCCGAATGTCCTATTGCGTAGAGTATAATTTATTTTGGAGTTGTAGCCTACGACGAACTTAGCAGCGGGACGTCGGGCTAGAGAAGATCAAATTATCCCAGCTTCAGGGAACAAATACCACAAGAAAGTACCACTTAATAAGCGTCATGAAAATTAAACGAAAAATTTGTAAATGCGTAGGACTTGGTCAATGAGATTGCAAATAAATTTCACGCTATTTTGTCGTGGATACACATGGTTGGAGAACATGCCAGTTATGTAAAATAAGTTGTTGATGGTGAGCAGCAACCAACCACAAATTGGTTTTACGTTTATCTAATGAAAAAGTACCGTTATCGGTTTCGAATTTTTTACAATTCAACATCAGACTTTTTTAATGCTTTAAAACCAATTTATGGCTGGTTGTTGCTGTCTGCCAACAATTTAATTAAATTTCAACTAACAGATAACTTCAGACAAATTAAACAAATAAAAACATAAGTTTTTTATGATATGTCAGAACTGTAGACGCAACAGGATGTACGAAAACTTTTGAGTATATATACATTAACTTTGCTTACGTATTTTATTATTGTGTTAGCTAACTCGGCAACGCTCCGCAATTGCAAAATATGTATGGGAATTGGATAAACGTCCTAACTTCCTTCTTCTTCCTCTCTCTATCCCACTCTTCTTGCCCATCCCTTTGACAGTCTCCTCCTCCTTCCTCCTACATTTTCCTATAACCTTTCAACTGTACCGTGTAAATCTCTTATCCCACACTCACTCTATTCATCTCCTCCTTCTTCCCCTCTTTTATGTCCATTTCCTTCGCCTTTTATGTCCATTTCTTCCTGATGTAAGAGTTGTAGTTGCACAATAATCTCTCGATTATCGCAGATGGCAAAACGCCAACTGATTTCATCATAAGGATTTACAAATAAATAAATCTGAAGAAATTTGTGATCAACATTCACTTGCTACAACATTGCTCTTGCACGATGGTGAATTTGTCTTTGAATCTGTAAAAATGGAGAAAAATTATTGATTTATGAGCCTTGGTGATACTTCATAAAATGTTGGGTGTTTGTGAGATATGTTTGTATATGTGATGTGTGGTACAGCTGAAAAAGAATTTTCATTAAAAGTTGAGTTACAATGTCGTTATTCAGTAACAATCACACAAAAGGATATCATTTGGAAGGAATTGTTGCATTTTTGTATATTCCGCAAGAAATGTTATATCGAGGTGCTTGGCCAGAAAGCTATGATCAGTGGATGAGGTGGCGGTTGTTGTGACTTTTCCGCTCGCACAACGTAATCCTGAAGGTTCGTGTCGAAACCTTAAAGCAATACAATGTTAACAAACATTATTCAGAGTTCGGAAGTCGACCAACACATTCGTAGCCCAATCGATTGTTGAATCTATCTGTACGCCAAACATTCATTTCGAATTGTTAGGTTTGGCAGTCTGTTTTGTTGAGGTTCCAAACTATTTTTCCCGTAAACTTCAAGTGAGGGATTCGAAATCGACTGTATCGGTTGTTCCGAAATGAAAATGGATCGCGCTTGATTTTTACTTATTCGATTGGCTTCCAAATGCTGTCTACACTCTTCGTCAGTCTCACTAAGATCACTTAGTTCGCCTGTGCCGCTCTTACGCAAAGTGATAATTCGATTCCTCACTCATGGTATTTTTTACAAAGAAACAAACCACGAACCGAAATCAGCTGAATATTTTCAACACACCAAATTACCACGAACTGACCAATTCAATTCCGCAACACGCCAAAGTTACGACCACCATCGATAACACCCTGAAATATCGCTTTCAATTGTATTGTTTTCGCAAAATATCAAAATTCAATGCGGAATTTCTTGTTATAACTAAAACATGCGACAGCTGAACTGTGAAACCGAATGTCAGATTTCTTTTCATTGAGATTTTCATATAATAATACCATCAAAATTTCTGACTTTTCCGGTGGATTTTCAAAATATTTTCTTTCATACAAACCTTTCCCTGAAAATTACCACACGCACACACACACACAAACACACACACACACACACACACACACACACATACACACACACACACGGTAAAAACCCAAATCACCCTTGCCGTTCCCAAGTGATAATTTTTCATAATGCGACAGCTGATTTTTACTTAAATGGATATATTGTGTATGAATACATATGTGGAATTTTTTTACATAAGCTTACGGGTGGAGTCGTGGAGAAGTGATTTCAATGCAGGCAATGTTTTTCAGAGACATCATTTCATCACCTGAGACTCAGAACAGGCAAGCATTGTGAACATCTTCACCTACTACACTCCTATACCACTTCGTCAAACAGACTTCTATTTTCAGCTGCAGAAATTTGTATGACTTTCAAATGGTATTTAGTGTAGTTGTAGCTTGTCTTGTGTTAATTCGTTTCAGGAAGATTTGTGTGAGTGTTAGAATATGAGAGAATTCTTACCTGAGTGACATTACTAGGCAGGATTATGAACTCAATTTCTGGCTTGTTATGGTTAGAATTGTAGCAATGTTCAGTACCCAGTGTAAACAGCAACGTAATGTTCAGCCCGTAACTGAACAGTGACAGGTAGCAGCTGCAACAAGTAGTCGTCCGGTAGTCTAATAACTGTTAACGGTTCAACAGAAAGAAATAGCTACACATGTAGCCTAAAATCTACGAAAATGTAGAATGTGTCTAGTAAAGTAGCGAGTGTTTGTACAACTGCAGCAAATGTCTCTGCTCGACAGAACGAGAAGTCTACTAAGGTAGAGACAATTACAACAAGCTCAGGAAAATTTTTGGAGCTAGATAGGAAGATGTTTAGATCCATGTTGGCCAGCTAACCAAGACAATAACCAACAGCTTGTCATTCGGTATGAAGAATTAATTGTAACTAAGTTTGAGGAACATCAAACCAGTTTTAACAGTTAATTAGAAGACTGGGCTCGCGGTGGCCGAGCGGTTCTAGGCGTTTCAGTCCGGAACCGCGCGACTGCTACGGTCGCAGGTTCGAATCCTGCCTCTCGGGCATCGATGTGTGTAACGTCCTTAGGTTAGTTAGGTTTAAGTAGTTCTAAGTTCTAGGGGACTGATAACCTCAATGCTAAGTCCCGTAGTGCTCAGAGCCATTTAGAAGACTTGGCTACAGCAAAGGAAAAACAAGTGCTCTATCGTATTGATACAGGTATAAACGAAGTAGTAGCCAACTTATCAATTGAAGTGCAAGAGGGAATTGAAAGAGATGCGAAATCAGCCCAGTCCAGACATTGTTCAGTGGAAAACTAAGATGGCAAAATCTGTTGAGAATTTTTGTAAGGATATAGATGAGGTCGGAGGGGCAATTGAATATGGTTCAAATGGCTCTGAGCATTATGGGACTTAACATCTGAGGTCATCAGTCTCCTATAACTTAGAACTATTTAATCCTAAGTAACCTAAGGTACCCGTGGTCTAGGGGTAGCGTCTTTGATTCGTAATCAAAACGTCTTCAGCCCAGGGTTCGATCCCCGCCACTGCCTAAATTTTGATAAATAATCAGCATTGGCGGCCGAAGACTTCCGGCATAAGAAGTCAGCCTCATTCTGCCAACGGCCTTGTCAAAGAGGGCGGAGGAGCGGATAGAGGTTCAGGGCACTCTCTTGTCCTAGGGCTGGGAAATTGCCCCTAAAGGCGGAAGAATCAGGAGTGATCAACGACATGAGGATGCAGAAGGAAATGGAAACCACTGCATTAAAGACACGTAACGTGTGTCCACAGGACATGTGGCCTGTAACTGAAAAAGTGTCATTACGATCTCTCCATTGGCAAAAGATTCCGGAATAGTCAACCATTCGGATCTCCGGGAGGGGACTGCCAAGGGGGAGGTAACCATGAGAAAAAGATTGAATAATCTACGAAAGGATAACGTTCTACGAGTCGGGGGGTGGAATGTCAGAAGCTTGAACGTGGTAGGGAAACTATAAAATCTGAAAAGGTAAATGCAAAGGCTCAATCTAGATATAGTAGGGGTCAGTGAAGTGAAGTGGAAGGAAGACAAGGATTTCCGGTCAGATGAGTATCGGGTAATATCAACAGCAGCAGAAAATGGTATAACTGGTGTAGGATTCGTTATGAATAGGAAGGTAGGGCAGAGGGTGTGTTACTGTGAACAGTTCAGTGACCGGGTTGTTCTAATCAGAATCGACAGCAGACCAACACCGACAACGATAGTTCAGGTATACATGCCGACGTCGCAAGCTGAACATGAACAGATAGAGAAAGTGTATGAGGATATTGAAAGGGTAATGCAGTATGTAAAGGGGGACGAAAATCTAATAGTCATGGGCGACTGGAATGCAGTTGTAGGGGAAGGAGTAGAAGAAAAGGTTACAGGAGAATACGGGCTTGGGACAAGGTATGAAAGAGGAGAAAGACTAATTGAGTTCTGTAACAAGTTTCAGCTAGTAATAGCGAATACCCTGTTCAAGAATCACAAGAGGAGGAGGTATACTTGGAAAAGGCCGGGAGATACGGGAAGAGTTCAATTAGATTACATCATGGTCAGACAGAGATTCCGAAATCAGATACTGGATTGTAAGGCGTACCCAGGAGCAGATATAGACTCAGATCACAATATAGTAGTGATGAAGAGTAGGCTGAAGTTCAAGACATTAGTCAGGAAGAATCAACACGCAAATAAGTGGGATACGGAAGTACTAAGGAATGACGAGATACGTTTGAAGTTCTCGAACGCTATAGATACAGCAATAAGGAACAGCCAGTAGGCAGTACAGTTGAAGAGGAATGGACATCTCTAAAAAGGGCCATCACGGAAGTCTGGAAGGAAAACATAGGTACAAAGAAGGTAGCTGCGAAGAAACCATGGGTAACAGAAGAAATACTTCAGTTGATTGATGAAAGGAGGAAGTACAAACATGTTCCGGGAAAATCAGGAATACAGAAATACAAGTCGCTGAGGAATGAAATAAATAGGAAGTGCAGGGAAGCTAAGACGAAATGGCTGCAGGAAAAATGTGAAGACATCGAAAAAGATATGATTGTCGGAAGGACAGACTCAGCATACAGGAAAGGCAAAACAACCTTTGGTGACATTATAAGCAACGGTGGTAAAAATACGAGTGCAACGGGAATTCCACTGTTAAATGCAGAGGAGAGAGCAGATAGGTGGAAAGAATACATTGAAAGCCTCTCTGAGGGTGAAGAATTGTCTGATGTGATAGAAGAAGAAACAGGAGTCGATTTAGGAGAGATTGGGGATCCAGTATTAGAATCGGAATTTAAAAGAGCTTTGGAGGACTTATGGTCAAATAAGGCGGGATAGATGACATTCCATCAGAATTTCTAAAATCATTGGGGGAAGTGGCAACAAAACGACTATTCACGTTGGTGTGTAGAACATGTCCCCAATGAATTGTATCAACGCCTGCTTGCAGCTAGGGTGTCTATTTACATTTCATTTCATTTAGAATATATGATTCTGGCGATATACCGTCTGACTTTCGGAAAAGCATCATCCACACAATTCCGAAGACGGCAAGAGCTGACAAGTGGTAGAATTATCGCACAATCAGCTTAGCAGCTCATGCATGGAAGCTGCTTACAAGAATAATATACAGAAGAATGGAAAAGAAAATTGAGAATGCGCTAGGTGACGATCAGTTTGGCTTTAGGAAAAGTAAAGGAACGAGAGAGGCAATTCTGACGTTATGGCTAATTATGGAAGCAAGGCTAAAGAGAAATCAAGACACTTTCATAGGATTTGTCGACCTGGAAAAAGCTTTCGACAATATAAAATAGTGCAAGCTGTTCGAGATTCTGAAAAAAGTAGGGGTAAGCTATAGGGAGAGTCGGGTCATATACAATATGTACAACAACCAAGAGGGAATAATAAGAGTGGACGATCAAGGACGAAGTGTTCGTATTAAGAAGGGTGTAAGACAAGGCAGTAGCCTTTCGCCCCTGCTCTTCAATCTGTACATCGAGGAAGGAATGATGGAAATAAAAGAAAGTTTCAGGAGTGGAATTAAAATACAAGGTGAAAGGATATCAATGATAAGATTCGCTGACGACATTGCTATCCTGAGTGAAAGTGAAGAAGGATTAAATGATCTGCTGAACGGAATGAACAGTCTAATGAGTACACAATATGGTTTGAGAGTAAATCGGAGAAAGGCGAAGGTAATGAGAAGTAGTAGAAATGAGAACAGCGAGAAACTTAACATCAGGATTGATGGTCACGAAGTCAATGAAGTTAAGGAATTCTGCTACCTAGACAGTAAAATAACCAATGACGGACGGAGCAAGGAGAACATCAAAAGCAGACTCGCTATGGAAAAAAAGGCATTTCTGGCCAAGAGAAGTCTACTAATATCAAATACCGGTCTTAATTTGAGGAAGAAATTTCTGAGGATGTACGTCTGGAATACAGCATTGTATGGTAGTGAAACATGGACTGTGGGAATACCGGAACAGAAGAGAATCGAAGCATTTGAGATGTGGTGCTATAGACGAATGTTGAAAGTTAGGTGGACTGATAAGGTAAGGAATGAGGAGGTTCTACGCAGAATCGGAGAGGAAAGGAATATGTGGAAAACACTGATAAGGAGAAGGGACAGGATAATAGGACATCTGCTAAGACATGAGGGAATGACTTCCATGGTACTAGAGGGAGCTGTAGAGAGCAAAAACTGTAGAGGAAGACAGAGACTGGAATACGTCAAGCAAATAATTGAGGACGTAGGTTGCAAGTGCTACTCTGAGATGAAGAGGTTAGCACAGGAAAGGAATTCGTGGCGGGCCGCATCAAACCAGTCAGTAGACTGATGACCAAAAAAAAAAAAAAAAAAAACCTAAGGACATCACACACATTCACGCCCGAGGCAGGATTCGAGCCTGCGACCGTAGCTGTGCCTAGAACCACTCGGCCAACCGGCCGGCAGGGGGCCGTTAAAGTTATTGTAATAGAGATGCATGACGAGACACGATAACCACAGACATCGAGCACCGCATCAAACTAACAATACACAAAAATATCAGTTGTCTGCGCGGATAATCCAGATAAACCTCACACTGTTTTGTTACTGATAAATTTGTATGCTACGATGCTAATGAAGGAGAAGCTCCTTAGGAACCACCATCTCCGAACGTTTTCGACTGACAAGAACACAATGAGTCTCGTAGTCTTCATTAGACTATTTCGTGGTGTACTATTCCTTCATGGAGCGAATATAAAAGATAAGCTGCATGGTAGGATATATCCAGAGGATACAAGTCTTTCGGTTACTGACGTGATTGACATTAGTTACACATATGCCGAGTTTGAGAGAGTGTTTCAGTCGACGTACTGGTTTCGAGGGACACGAGCGCGCTTGTAGAAGCAAGCTTTTACTCCAGACATGCTCTCTTACAAGAAGTGTGGTCTCAGGCGCTACTTTGAGAAGTAGGCTGCTTCAACAAAGACGGGTACTGAGATGAAGCCATTACTAATACAGATATTTGGCGTATTTTGAAGGCGAAAATGCCGGCCGAGATACGCGAGAAATTTATTCATGTCCGTTTTCGAATCAACTGATTTAAGCTAGGACCTATAGTAATGTAATGGGCAATGAAATTGTAATATGTCAGGTCGCAGTGCAAATAATACAAGCGGTAATAACAGCAACCACATGCATGAAGATAATGGTAACCCCAACAATAGAATCGTTTCGGTAAAAACTATAATAGACGAAGTAACGGCAACAACAACTTAGCGGGAAATGGACATGGGTGTAAGCCGAATCTTGGTAGACAGAACACACACGATCGCAGGTTACCCTGTCTCTAGCAAAAAAATATAGTCATAACTTACATGATCAGCCGTGGAATAATAATACCAACCAATCCAATTCACAACCACACCACTGGAGTGAACCGAATAATTGCAGATAACAACCTTCGCAGATTAACCAGAGCTGGAGGGATCATCCCACGATAATAACGGATATGTCATACGACCCTGCTCATTAAAATGAGCAAATGCCGTTAAACTAAGACCGACAGAACCACGCTACGGAGGAGGTGTCGTGAAAATGAATAGGGGCTATGAGCAGGAGGTACGATGTTTTAGAGACAATGACGGAACAAGTATCTCTGAAGAACTCTGTACTGGTACAGGGTGACAATTATTGAACTATTTGAAGAAAAAGTAATTTAGTTACAAACTACGGTGTGCACACCCATTACTCAACATGTAAACGTCGCTACAGATATTCGACCGGCCGAAGTGGCCGTGCGGTTAAAGGCGCTACAGTCTGGAACCGCAAGACCGCTACGGTCGCAGGTTCGAATCCTGCCTCGGGCATGGATGTTTGTGATGTCCTTAGGTTAGTTAGGTTTAACTAGTTCTAAGTACTAGGGGACTAATGACCTCAGCAGTTGAGTCCCATAGTGCTCAGAGCCATTTGAACCATGTTTTTGAACAGATATTCGGATTCAGGTTATGACCTGTTCGATATGCCTGCAATCATTGGCGATGATGTGGCGCAGACGAATAGCGAAATTCTGCATGACCCGCTGAAGTGTCGGAATTTGATTTTGTCGATGACCCCCTGAATGGCTGTTTTCAGCTCAGAAATGGATTTGACGTTATTGCTGTACACCTTGTCTTTAATATAGCCCCGCAAAGAGGAGTCGCATGTGTTCAGATCCGGAAAATCGAGACGCATGGCACTGGCCCATGCCAACGGCCTCTGGACACCCCAGAGCAGGGATGCGGTCCCCAAAATGTTCCTTCAGGACATCAAACACTCTCCTACTTCGATGGGGTCGAGCTCAGTTCTGCATGAATTACAACTTGTCGAAAACAGAGTCACCTTGGACGATGTGCATGAAATCATCTTCCAAAATCATCACGTACCATTCGGTAGTCACCCTGCCGTCTACGAATATCGCAGTGGAAGTGTGAAGCAGCGTTGATGAAACCACTACCTAATGCCTACCACACAGAGGCCACGTATCTCTAGTTGAAAGTCAGTTCCTGAAAGTTCATAATTAAAAAATCGGGCGTTCGGGATGTTCAGTCTACTTGCAGAAAAGCGTTTAAATTTAAATTACTTAGTTTTTTTTATATTTATATTGAAACACATGGAATGGCTCTGAAGTCTGTATTTAATACCGTGAAACGTTGTCATTGAAAGTTCACTGTCTGTATAACAAATACCTCACTCTAAAAGCAGCCAGAATTTTTAGCAAGTCTGTCCCGACTAATTTTCACGTTCTACCAGTTACAGACCCACAACTATTCGAGAGTCAAACATTCGGTCGTTTCAGTGGTCTTCTTCGTAAGACGTCCTCGCCAAAATATTCCGTGCAGAGCACGAGACACGCCACGCGGAGTTGTTACTACGACCAAAATGTTCACATGCTCATATCTCTCGAACTACTTAATTTAGAAACACCAAACTTTCATTAAAATGTTCCTAACTCCAGTCGCTTCAGTCACCGTATGTTAGAACCGAGATTAGCTCACTATTTCCTCATCTTACAGAGTATTTTTAAGGAGCGATGTAACATCGTGATATCAATAGGCCTCCTATCAAGCGACTCTCTCGAAGTACTATCCTCTCTGCCTAATTCTCTATTCACGCGGGAACAGCTTAGTTCTGATTGGCTTTTGATGTAAGCGACCAATAAAAAGAGTTCCTTCCTGATCATTCTCGCGGCAGATCTTGCCTTATGTAATCACTAATTTGATAGTAATTAACGTCTGCAAAACTTCAATTTCTTGTATTACGTTTAATCAAAATAAGCAAAGTGCGAAATTATCTTCAAATTGACAAGTAAGCTTATTCCGCCTCTAACTTCCATTCTGGCTGCTTTTATAGAAAAGGATGATCACACAGACGTACGTCACCTGAACCGTGGTTGCAACATAACATTCCCACTGTTCGTTTGTACAAAGTTTTACGTAAAATGAAATATTAAATTTTAACGTATGCCCCACATACACTCTGTCAATCATTATCAAGCAGTCTCACAACAAAATACTCATATAATCAAATAATAATTTTGACCTATTTTTGTATTACGTAATGCAAAGTGACTAAAATTTTAAAAAGAAAATTCTAAATAATTGATTTTTATTCACTGACAACTTTGTAATGGCTTCAAATGATAATGATAGTCAATCTGTTATTGTTCCTAACTTGGTTTTAAAAAACAAGCGTAGGTTTTTGTACTTTTCGGTAATTGTCTTTGTCCCCGGCACTATAATAAATACAAATCTGAATCTTTGACAGTGTCATTCCAGTAATAACAAAAGGCTGCGTATCAAATTTGAACAAATTCGGCTAATAACTGATAGGGATTATTTAGATTCGTAGAGAGTATGAATCTTCGTATCGACTGAATGTTACGCTATGCAGTTCTCACGGCAGGCAGCGTCAGCTGTGCTGTGAGCAGAGCGAAAATACATAGCCATCCTGCAGACACCATACAAGACGGCCGAGTGCCTTACTGCAACGAATGTTATCTCGTAATAACTTGCTGCATTACACACTCTTCAAAATGGTTCAAATGGCTCTGAGCACTATGGGACTTAATATCTGAGGTCATCGGTCCCCTAGAACTTAGAACTACTTAAACCTAACGACATCACACACATCCATGGCCGAGGCAGGATTCGAACCTGCGACCGTAGCGGTCGCGCGGTGCCAGACTGAAGCGCCTACAACCGCTCGGCCACACCGGCCGGCTACACACTCTTCATATACTGCAAATACGTACGGTGGTTACGGTTCTCGGGAATAATTTAATTTTAATTACTGCCTCAACATAATGAAGAATTTATGAAATCAGTCACGTCACTAAAGGTACGATATGTATTTTTAAACAAAAAAATAGAGAAGTGTAATCAACCTGTCCTTTTCACGGTTCGGAGACAACATAGAAACACTGGCGAAGAGCTCCTTTTATTCCGTAACTAGGGCGCAAAGCCTTCCTATTTAGTTACAGTTCACGTGGTAGCACAGTCTTGATCCCAGACGAAACTGTATATTTTTGTTGGAAAGGTTGTGAACCTAGCAGTACAGTTGTAGCTTGGGGCGTACGTTCTGCGTTAGTGTAGTGCAGTGCAGGAGTCAGGATTCGTACAATATGGGTCATACCGAAGCAGTGATAAATGCTAAAGATCGGAGAACTCACGTAAACATAAAGAGTACATATAAATCTAAATGACTCTGGAAATGCTTGGGTTCCGAGTTAGAAGAGTGTCGCACACAGCACACACGCTCTGATGCGAAAAGTAAAGCAGCCACATGATCGCATGTCACAGTAACGTCGTCCATGAACACATTATCAGCAAGTTTGTGAATGATTTTAGTTGCATTTCTGCCATACAGGTATAACTTCCACCAGAGTACATTAACGTTGTTCGTGTGTGGTACTGTTAACCAGGTTGGGTAAGGAAACCAATGCGCGTGAACAGCGTCTGATGCTGAGTGATTACTATTAAGGACCCGGAAATGCCGATTACCTGTGTAGGACAGCATTATCAACACCTGACAGAGTTCAAAAGGGACCTCATTGTGGAACTCCATTTGACCGGCTGGCTGAAGGAGAGGCCCATCGACAACATGTGAGCAAAATAAGAGAGGATCGCCGTATTGTACAGCAAACACATCGAAACCTCTTCGCATTTGCACCAGCCATCCGAGGACATGTCATGGAATCCCTGCAACAGGATCGGCTCTGTGACTATCGTCGGCGAAAACTACGGCGACCTGGTCAGATGTTTCAATCTTCTAACGTTTTAGAGATGGACAGCGATCTTACTTTTAAAGTAGTGTTGCGAGGAGCCATTGTTTATGAGCCTCCCTTCAGGTCACAGTAAGTAGTGGCTGAACGAACATGACGGCGCAGTGGGACGTCAACGACATCCTGCTGCCTCATTTGTTACTTCTCATTCGACACTATTGTGGAGCCATTTGACAGCAGAATAATGCTTTCCCTTATATGGTGCGTTCCTCTATAAACGGTCCGTGTCAGTTCGTGGTACTCAGGTGTTAAGCAAGGTCCCCAGATCTGTCCCTCGTAGATACAGCAGTTCTGGGCAACCTTGCCTGAGGAGAGGATTCAAGAAGATTCAGTGGCCTTACGATAGCCTTTCCAAACGAATCAGTGAATGATTTCAGGCCAGAGAGAGTACCTCGTTGCACCGATAAGTGGATTTATACTGCAAAGTTATTTGTAATTTTGACTGTTTTTAATAACTGAAATCGCATTACATACCCTACCAAACCGTGGCGTTTCTTTTCGTTTCCATCTCGCCTTCCGGATGCTTAACTTCTTTGTCAAGCAGTGTATTATATGAAGTACGTACGACCTCATTTGGTGCAGTTTCCGATTGGTTCACAACACCATACATTCCAGCAGTTCTGTCAAAGCACCAAGATCACCACTGATGGGGTTTGTCATATATTTCAGAGATCGTCTCTGAGCGTACATTATTAACATAAAGTGGCCAGTTACTCTGTATTCACGCTTACCTGATTTAAGGACATTAGACTAATTTCTACTGGAACAATATTTATATCAAACACTGTTACAACCTCTAGAAAACTATTTTTCTGGTAAAATAGGTGGGGTGGGGGAAGCGAATCGAGACATGATTATTTGGAGCTCACAGAACGTTTTCAGGGAGGTGAATCGGTTTCAACAAGCAAAACACAAGGCAACATCTAGGAAGTGTAAGGGTACTGGCAAATAATTGCTATTGTGTGAGAGAGCTATACAGAATTTGTCACTGGACTCGCATTAAGAAGGACGACGGTTCAAAACCGAGTCCGGCCATCCTGATTTAGGTTTTCCGTGATTTCCCTAAATCGCTCCAGGCAAATGCTGGGATGGTTCATTTGAAAGGGCACGGCCGACTTCCTTCCGTAATCCGATGAGACCAATGACCTCGCTGTTTGGTCTCTTCCTCCAAACAACCCAACCCAACACAGAAATTTATGCCGCGTGGGGTAGCCGCGCGATCTGAGGTGCCTTGTCACGGTTCGTGCGGCTGCCCCTGCCGAAGGTTCGAGTCCTCCCTCGGGCATGGGTGTGTGCATTGTCCATAGTGTAAGATAGTTTAAGTAGTGTATAGGTTTAGGGACCGATGACCTCAGCAGTTCGGTCCCGTAAGAGCTTACCACAAATTCCCACAAAATTTTCCAGAAATTTGTGGTAAGTTCCTATGGAATCAAACTGCTGAGGTCACCGGTCCCTAGGCTTACAAAGTACTTAATCTAACCAAAACTAACTTACGCTAAGGGCAACACACACACCCATGCCCGAGGGAGGACTCGAACCTCCGACGGGGAGAGTCACGTGAACCGTAGAAGGCGGGCGATACAGAAGGGACTGGCGGTAACCTGAGATGCTGTTAACGGAATCATTCACATGCATCTGTGCATTAATTTCCCTGCATCTGCTTTTGTCTCTTAAACAGAGCGAGGATTAGAACCCCACAAAAACCCAAACGTACCGAAATTTCTGAGCGAGGTTCATGTTTTCTCCAAGACACCGTCGCAGCAGATTACACCTTGCACATAAAGATCGATTCTTCACATCCGCAGGGAAGATAGTCTGCAAGACATTTCGACAGTATTTCAATCATTCCTTCAAAAGGTCCCGAAGAAACTCCAATTTATGTGGCAGGGTCTACCCCCGGTTTGGAATTCGTTCTCATATTTTATTTAGTCTTACTCGTTTGCCGCTAAGCCACTTTGAAAGGACACAACTATGTTTTCTTAGTGTGACAGTTGCAGCTTACGCCCGCAATTATTTCCTAGCTGTATTCCAGTCTCTGTCTTCCTTTACAGGTTTCATCGTCTACAGTTCCCTCTACTGTCATGGAAGTTATTCCTCATACTACCAGATCTCCTGTCGTCCTCTCCCTTCTTCTTGTCAGTGTTTTCCACATAATTTTTTCCTCCCCGATTCTGCCGAGAACTTCCTCATTCCCTACCTTTTCATTCCACCTAATTTTCGACATTCATTTGCAGCACCACATCTCAAATGCTTCGATTCTTACCCGTTCTGGTTTCTCACGGACCATATTTGACTGTCATACGATGCTCTGCTCCAAACATATATTCTCTGAAATTTTCCTCAAATTAAGGCCTATGTTTGATACTAGTAGATTTCTCATGGCCAGGAATGGCCCTTTCTCCAGTGTAATCTGCTTTGTATGTCCTTCTTGTTCCAACCACGACGGGCGGAAAACCATCATGGGTTATTTTGCAGCCTAGATTCCCGAATCGTTAAATTCGTCTTGTTCGTGATTCCCAATTCTGACATTAAGTTTCCCGCTGTTCTCATTTCTGCTACTTCTCATTACTTTCACCTTTCTTCCATTCCATATTCTATACTCATTAGACCGTTCATTCGATGTAATTCTTCGCTGGTGACAGCGTTCCGGCGTATCGACAAGCGCCGGCACCAAGATGAAGAACGCAAGAGCAGAGACGGCTGTGAGACGACGTCAGCCAATAGCCCGCTGGCTAGGACGTCACCACGACAGGAGCGGCCTCTACAAGAAGAGAATATAAGCACCGCTCCTGCCAGCCTCTGCCAGGAGCAGAAGACGGACACTGGTGGATAGGCCTAGATGAGCAGTGATATTAACGATAGCGGTGACATATGAGCGAGTGTGAATGCTTACAGCGACATTGTACATAGTGAAGGACACTCACTGTTTGCATGTCGCCCATCGCTTGCGACAACTCGTTGTAAATCCAGAGTTAAGTATTGTCACTCTTCTTTGTTGTAATAAAAACTGTTAATGTGATTTGCTTGAATTGTTGTATAGCTATCCGAGAAGATAGCATCCTCTAGGCACCCTGTAAGAGGAGAGCGGGCAGGACTCCACAGATGGCAGAATCATCAATGAATCTTATCACGGTTACCCTTTCACCTTCGATTTTAATACCACTCTGGCACGTTTCTTATATTTCCGTCATTGCTTCTTCTACGTATAGACTGAAGAGTAGGGGCGCATGAATACATCCTTGTGTAACCCCCTTTTTAATCCGAACACTTCGTTATTGGTCTTCCCGTCTTAGTCTTCCCTCTTGATTCTTGTGTATGCTATATATCACTTGTCTTTCCCTATAGCTTACTCTTATTTTTTCAGAGAATTCCGAACATCGTGCACCATTTGACACTGTGGAATACTTTTTTCAGGTAAACAAATCCTATGAACGTGTCTTGATTTTTCTGAGGTCTTGCTTTCATTATCAGCCACTATGTCAGATTTCATTCTCTGGTGCCTTTACCTTTCCTGAAGCCGAACTCTCCGCCCGAACAGGCCATGAATGCCCAACAGTACCAACCGGCCGCCGTGTTATCCTCAGCTCCCAGGCATCACCGGATGCGGTTATAGAGGGGCATGTGGTCAGCACACCGCTCTCCCGGCCGTATGTCAGTTTGCGAGAACGGAGCCGCTACTTCTCAGTCAAGTAGCTTCTCAGTTCGCCTCACAAGGGTTGAGTGTACCCAGCTTGCCAACAGCGCCCGACGGACTGGACGATCACCCATCGAAGTGCTAGCCCAGCCACACAGCGCTTAACTTCATTGATCTGATGTGAATCTCTGCTACCACTGCGGCAAGGCCGTTGGCTGAAGCCAGGCTGATACTCATCCAACACATTCTCAGTTTTCTTTCTTATGCTTTTGTATATTATCCTCGTCAGCAGCTTGGATGCACGAGTTGTTTAGCTGATTGTGCGTTAGTTCCCGCACTTGCTTTCTTCAGAAAAGCTTGGATGAAGTTTTCCCGAAACTCTGATGGTATATCACCTGTCTCATAGGTTCTACACACCAACGGGAATAGTTAATTTGCTGCCACTTACCCCAATGACTTTAGAAATTCTGTTGAATTTTGTCTGTCCCTTCTGTCTTATTTGACCTTAAGTCTACCAAAGCTTTCTTAAATTGTGATTATAATACTCTTACATGTCGATTCTCCTCTTCTTGCTTCTTCCATCACGTCGTCCGACTAGTCCTCCACCTTACGGAGGCCTACAATGTACTCTAGGAAACCTATCCTCTCTCTCCTCTGCAGTCAACAGTGGAATTCCCAATTCACTTCAAATGCTGCCGCCCTTGCTTTTACTCCATGACAGGTTATTTTGACCACTCTGTGTGCTGAGACAGTCCTTCTGACAATCATTTATTTTTCAATTTCTTCACATCTTTCATGCAGGCATTTCCGCTTAGCTTTCTAGCACTTCCTATTTATTTCATTCGTAAGTGACTTGGATTTATGAATCCTGAATTTCCCTCAACATTTTTTTATTTCCCTCTTTCGTCGATCAACTGAAGTATCTTTTCTGTTACCCATGGTTTCTTCGCAGTTACCTTGCCTGTATCTTTGTTTTACTTCCCTGTTTTTGTGTATCCCCATTTTGAAGACGTACTGTCTTAGTATCTACGATTTGAATTGTGTTTCACCGGATTTGCGTGCAGTCCACAGAACGTAGCTCTTTTGCAGGTCCTGTAATCTCTTTGCAGTACTATTGATTGATTAAACAAAATAAATACCACAGGAGGTCACTAGAGAACAGTTTTCTTTTAGGCGATCAGTCTAGATGAAAATCTAAACCATGATGCTGCAAACACTAGGAGACACGTCATTAGAGATGGGCCAGTCCCTAACGCTTTTAAACTCAGTTTTTTTAGAGCAAGTGACACTTCAAAATCACTACCACGAGCATTAGAATTTGAGTTAACTAACTCCATCACATAAGTCATTTCAGCAATCTTTTGGCAAAATTACATATTTTTATGGATATTTTGATTCAATGTCTGAACTCTTAAAGTTCTGACATTTCGAAGTATTTTAAAATTTAAAAGTTTTCACCACACCTGTGAAACGTCGTTCTTCATATTAGTTGTTTATGATAAACTGGATGTTGAACTAACCTGTTGAAAGCAGCGCAATTAACAGCAGCAAGCGTTTTGTGCAAACAACAAAATTAACATCGTATCACCGGTAATTTCTCATGAGTAACCAGTTATTTGTCCACATGTCTGAACATTAAATTACACGAAGAACATTTTTGCTCTGCATTCAGATTGAAACCAAGCACCTATAGCCACTGCAACTAAGCAAAACTTTTGTGCCTGACCGAGACTAGATCACAGCAACGTTCGTCTCCTGTGACTAGGCATAAAGAGTCGTGAAATATCGGAATATTCACAAGTACTAGTTAGCAAACTTCATCTTGAATACTTCTGTGCTCTGCCTACAGTCCTCTCAAGGCCTTTATTCCCATGTTGTCTAACCATCAAAAACAGTTTCCACCGTTCTCAGCAGCGTTACACGCTTTGGAGGCAGAGATTGACGGCAAAGATACATGCGTCGTGGTCAGAGAATGCAACGGGTCAGACTTCATCAGTCTGCACACCACCAACGATATCGTGCGAGACAAGCACGATGGAGGCGACTGAAAGAATGGCTAGTGAAATGCGTAAATACGGGACGATCACCATGAACATGCTCCCGCGAGTCCGCAGGAGTCTACAAGAGTGAGGTACTGGAGAGCTGCTAATAGCGACGCGCACGGAAAGTGACGCGGCAGTTGGTCTTTGGGTGCCTGGTAGGAGATAAAATCACCTCCCATGATCAATACATCCTGCTGACCCAGGAAGACAGGCGTAACTGCCTCGGAGAAGAAAGTGGGACGTTCGTGGCGGCGACCGAAACCAGATAGCGTATAGATACTGATGATCTTGACGCAACTAAACGTGAGAGCCATACTCCGGCATCTGGGAGATAGGCAACTGTATCTGCATAGATACCGGCATGTAGGAGGATCGCCACACCACTACCAGTAGGGGAAGCATGGGAGATGTGTCTTGTGAATCCATGAGGAGCACAAAAGGTTGCAATATGCAACTCATGAAGGAGGGCGTCAATGTCCGCAGCATATAGCATTTCATGGAGTACATTCAGTTTGTGACGTCTGTGAATGACACTGTGATTGATCATGGCTATGCGATAAGTTAGAAAAGCTGCCATCACCAGGAGAAAAGTGATGAAAACACAGGGGAATCACAGAGAACTCCCTGATACGCCTCTGTAGAAGGGCAAATCACAGTCGCGGGGAGGGAGCTGACCGCACCAAGGATGTTCCATCGCTCTGTATATTTCCAGAGCTTCCATCCTCAGCTGGGCCAGTTAAGTGGAACACAATCAGGGGTGGGTCCACAGGTAGCGTCAGACAAATTCAGGCAACCCCATCGGACGCAGGTGGGAGAAGCTCGTCGACTGTACGTGGACGCAGACGGGAGGCGGAGGAGGGGAAAGACGTCGTGTTCTCAGGTGCTAGGGCGTCAGAGAACTGCGCTTCATCAGGAGGAGGGTCATCATCCTATGTGCACATCAGATGGAGGCAGTCATCAGAAGGAGTATTGAAGTGTCCTAACATAGCACCGAAAAAGGATAGGACACGTGGAAGGACGAACCCCGGCTGAGTACATCATTTTTCCTTAAGGAAATATAACTCTATTTCAAAATATGACAACAATCAGATTGATAAATGAAACCACAATCTTCTCTTGCACCTGATGTATTGTAATGAACAGCAAGTTTGTCTTACATAATCAGTCTGTAGGACAAGAGAAACATCCATTTAAGCAACAAGCTCCACTTACACAAGCATATTTAAAAATGAAAAACAACAATAATTCAAATAAACACTATCAAAATATGTAGGTCGTGGCCACGCCTACCCCTCAGGGGTTACTCAGTAGACCACGAGTTAAAGGAACCCAAAATTTTAAACGTACGTGAGGCCCTTAAATAAAACACAGATAACAGTGTAATTAAGTAAAAGTTAGTAATTTAAATTATATTACAACAAGAATCAAGAATCAATCGTTCGAGAGAGAGGGCAAATTTTAAGTCTGATAATCTTCCAGTGAGTTACAAGAAGTGTGCAACCAAGTTAGGCCAAGCTAATCATCAATAGCAATGATTACAGATGCAATTTCAAAGTTCAAAACCTTAAGTACAGTAAATGTTCGTGAACTCAAGTACAGAGAATAGATTCTTAGGTTCGTTACGTTAGATCACATGCAGGACAAACGCGAAAAGGCAATTACTTAAAACCATTCATCAAATAGAAAATCCAGGAAACTTAAGTTTTTTAGCAGCTGCACCTGGAATCAAAACTCCAACGACAGCTAACTGCCACTGAAGGCGCCGTCACGGTTCATGCACAAGCCGAACGAAATGCAGGTGTACGTACACGCGGGCAAGCGCCGCGTTAATTAGTGTCACGGCTGAGAAAACAAGGCTGTCGTTAAACAGCATACACATTACGACACTTAAGTCGAGAATTCTGGCCATAAAGTCTTCAGGAGTTTCAAGATTACAAGAAGACCTTCAAGTAATGTAACGTTCGCTAAGCAATTGCTTAACTCTAAGTTAAGTGAATAAAGCTTAAACCTTTTAATTATGAGCAGTAAATGCAATTACAGTGCTAAAACTGCAAATATAAAAGGATAAGACACTTGAGATAACCAACGGCAGATTTACCAACAGACATCGAATGCTCTTATGAAACTACAGAATAATGAATATAAGCTTACCCGCCTGGCGTGGACTTGAGGTTTACCATTTAAAGATAAGATCGAGGTTACACACCCTCAAGATATAAACCCATATAAAACATATTTAAAAGCACATTAGGTCAAATAATCAACAACTGATTCTGCATTGCCCAAAACTTAGAATAGACGTGGAATGACTTAATGTAAAGGAACAACAAATGGAAACACCAGTAGACATTAAGCACCGCCGGCAGAATCGGAGCAGAACCGTTCAATGACAAAACCACTTCATTCAATGGCGCATCTAGGTACACATTCACGTAACCCTGGAGATTTTAACGGGCCGCAGTCCGTACAACACTTCTTATACACACATAAATCTAAATCACTAAGAGAATCAGCAAACTTATACTCGTGGCGTCAAATAGATTACAGTAATTGCAGGAAAAAGCTACCTTTCAAATTCCACAGGGGATGTTCAGTGAGAGAATAAACGTAATAATATATTGGTATATATTACTACTCCTTATGGCATCATTCAAAGAAGTATTCCGGTCGCCAACATCCAAACCGCACACGGCGAGAACATTCCACAAGGCACAATGCTGGTGCTCTCTCTCTCCAAAACGCAGGACCCAGCGGCAATGGCTGCTATCATGTATACGGCTGTGAGTCCACCAAGAGGTGCCAACAGCCACCACGGCAACAGACTGGCCTCCCAGTCCGCACCTGCTGTCGCCTCGTACCAAGACCAAACCGCCAACCGCGGCATGGGTCCCGCCTGTTCATCACTCACAAACAGAAATAAACAGAGCAAGTCAGTTTGGCACTCCCGCTTTCTACCGGGACGCCCGTCAGAGTATCCAAAGATACCACAACGCCTCCGTGGCTCAGGAATGGCGTTGCATTTTCCATTTCCTCGGCGACAGTTGCATCCCAACACGGTGTTCCGTGTCAGTTGAAGGGTGACTGTCCTCCGGCATGTAGCCAGACGGCAGAAGATTGGAGATCGGTACAGCCCCATAATCAACAACCAGGGGTCGGGGCAGTGAAACGCCTGGTAAAATCCGCAGGACAGAACAGGTAGTTGGAATTGTGGAAAGGGGCCAATTATGAGCGGCTGTGAATTACACTCGAACACATATAACTTTATTTAGTTGCCCAAAAATTACAGCGCAAATTTCCGACCTTAACTGTCGACTGAATGTGTCACACAATGTTATGACTTAAGGGCACCACCTCATTAATATTTAAAACGGCTTAAAGCCCATGATTTAAAAACACAACTACAATAAATTTTCAAAGGCAGAAGGCCCAATGCATTATCCTTAAATAATTTTAAAAAAGAGGCTGAAGGCCCAAACAATCTAAGACTTAAAAATAAGGAATTTTACCTTTAAAACGGCTAAAGGCCCATGATTGAAAAACACAACTACAATAAATTTTCAAAAGGCAGAAGGCCAAAAGCTTTATCCAAAAATATTTAAAGTGAGGCTGAAGGTCCAAACAGTCTCAGACTCAACAAGTAAGTAACTTAAATTTTAAGACGGCTGAAAGCCCATGATTGAAAAACACAACCACAATGAACTTTCAAAAGGCAGAAGGCCGGAATTTTTATCCAAAAAAATAATTTAAATGAGGCTGGAGGCCCAAACTACTCAAGACTTGACAAGTAAGGAACTTTCAATTTTAAAACGGCTCAAGGCCCATTATTTAAAACCTAACTAAAGCATACAAATTCAAACCATCGGCTATGAGCCATTAAAATATACAATCAAAGATCAACAACAAGAGGCAGTACAGCCAGTGGTGCTCAGAAGTTTTCGGGGATCGGTCTGCACTTTAAATATTAACACTATCAAAACTAGACATGATTGTCTTAATGGGAATTCCGCGATAGTTCATTAAATAAAAATATGGCGTTTCAGTCTTTGATCGCTATTCTTTATTTTCAATGACCGGTTTCGGACTAGCTGCCCATCTTCAGATCTGTTAGACAAAGACAAAAATATAATTAACAAGAGAGATACAGTTAGTGATAGAAATAGCTTAGTTTACAAAAAGAAATTTTGGAACGTATTAAACGCCAACGTAGTTACTCTGTAACTGCAATATATGTTATGTTGGCATTTAATCCGTTCCAAAATTTCTTTTTGTAAACTAAGATATTTCTAATATTAGATTTCTAACATTATATTTTTAACTTTGTCTTACAGATCTGAAGACGGGCAGCTAGCCCGAAACCGGTCATTGAAAATAAAGAATAACGATCAAAGACTGAAACGCCATATTTTTATCAAATAATAACGTTCGCTTAGCGCAGACAGGTAGTCAGCGCAACTACATCCGATCCGCCGGAAACCCAACCAAGAGACAGTCAACGGACCCACCGACAAGACGAATTGCTTTCGACCCGACCAGTATACAAGGAAATCCAATGCCAAAACGTAAGCGGCGTAGCCGCCCACAACCAAGTATGCATATCTGTCAAAAGTACACTCACGTGTTGGACAGCGACAACACGGTGAGGAAAGGACACTGCCTGAATTTTACATCAGCGGCCAGGGCAGATAACCAGAACGCTAACGGCCACAAGGCAGAAAATTCCGCTGGTGCACTTGGACTTCAAATAACCAAAATACAGTTAAACTTCACGGGATGGTGGCCGAACTTTCGCCAACTCGAACACTCGCTGTTGCTCACGAGAATACCCCCTACAGCCGACCATGAAAACCAACGGCACAGTGTGAAAAATGGTTCAAATGGCTCTGAGCACTATGGGACTTAACTTCTGAGATCATCAGTCCGCTAGAACTTAGAACTTCTTAAACCTAACTAACCTAAGGAGATCACACACATCCATGCCCGAGGCAGGATTCGAACCTGCGACAGTAGCTGTCGCGCGATTCCAGACTGTAGCGCCTAGAACCTCTCGGCCACTCCGGCCGGCCACAATGTGAACAGACTGGCTTCGGTAATTAAGTTACCACACAACTGGCTTCTGTAAGTAAGTTACCACTCAACTTTGATGTCCAGGGTCGGTGAGCCATGAACCTCGTAGCAATCGGAACAGCTCCCACACACTCCTACACTGCGTAGAGACCTCCAGCGGGCCCGGCCCACTGCGCCGCGCGGAGATTACCTGGCTGATCCATACCAACCGATCGACTGCCGCACACCGGCTAGCCGGAAACTATAAGCACCAGACCACAGATAGTACAAGGTACGAATATCGATGCACACCGCTGCTGCCACACGTAGAGAGAGGAAGAACCGCCGCATAACCGGAATAACCGCAGGAAACAAAACGCAGAGTAACAGTCAAAGTTTAAACCAACGCATAAGACGAGGCCAGCAATGCTCAGGCAGACAGCCTGCGCCTGCTGACTGTCTTGGTTCATTTGTACTGCCTCCGGCAGCCGTGTATGACAGACAGGCAGAACATCAATTGCGTCCCCGGGAAGAGTCGACGCCGGTACCGACTGATTTAGAGGGGGCGCATAAGGGAGCGTAAGATAGAGGTAGCACAGTGGGCGCCATGGGAAGAGCGACGTCTCCAATTGGCTTCTGAACCAGTACATGTAGGAGACATCCAGATAGGACTTGACCTTTCTGGCCACAACCTGAACAAGAGCGCGGCTGGCTACGGTACAGGACGACAACGCTGCAGCCGACAATAACGAAGTAGGAAGTCACGTGTTACCGTACGACAGTTTTGATCTTACGGACACTGTGGTGTCACCGCCAGACACCACACTTGCTAGGTGGTAGCTTAAATCGGCCGCGGTCCATGTAGTACATGTCGGACCCGCGTGTCGCCACTGTGATCGCAGACCTAGCGCCACCACCTAGGCAGGTCTCGTGATACGAGAGTGGACTCGACCCCAGTTGTACGAGAACCAAGCTATCGCCCAGTTGTACGCGAACCTAGCTATCGCCCAGTTGTATGAAGCCTTTCTCTCTCATTAGCCGAGAGACAGAATAGCCATCAGCTAAGTTAATGGCAACGAACTAGCAAGGCGCCAGTTGTATCAGTGCCTATAGCTTACGAGTATTCAAGAGAGATGTATTCCAAGGAATAAAGAAAAGATAAGTAAAAAGCATCTACATACTTTTCTTCTTATTCATACATAAGTTCTCATGTTCCAGACTTCACGCCCGCCTGCTTGATGCTGTGCGTGCACTATCGGCCACAGCGTTAGTCTATAGCTTTCTTTTTCAGAAATCAACTCCACAGTGTCGGTCCAGCTACCGACACTACATTTATTGGCGACGAGGATGGGATAAGGGAACTTTTTCTGATTGCTTACATTTAATTGTGTCATGGCTTCGCCACATTCTCCAGATGTACTGTCCGAATTTTATCGCTTGCAGACTCAGCAGACGCAGGCGTTACTGGATGCCCTTGGACAGCTCGTCCAGGGTCAACGTGCGCTGCACACCGATGCGGCCGCCGCCGCTTCTTCGCTACCGCTGCCACTGAACGCTGTTGCACCTCCCTTTCGACCATACGTGGCAGCCGATGAGACCTGGCAAGAGTGGTCTCGTCAGTTCGCCTTTCACATGGCTGCCTACAGAATTCAAGGTAATGAGCGGCAGCCGTTTTTGCTTTCTTGTGTCGGTGTGTCCACATACCGTGTGATAGTGAAATTGTTTCCCCGACGAGACGTAGCAACTCTGTCCTACGAGGAAATTTTGTCGGCATTAGATGCCTATTTCAAAGAAACAGTTAATGTGGTTGCAAAACGGTATACGTTCTTTCGTACAAAACGTACGGCCGGTCAAACTAATAGGGAGTGGGTAGCAACATTGCAAGGACTTACTAGGGACTGTGCCTTTGAATGTGACTGTGGTCTTTCTTATTCAGATACAATGGTGCGTGATGCAATTGCACAGAACGTTTCTGATGTTCGCATACGGGAGCAAATTTTGAAACTAGTTAATCCCTCCCTTCAACAAGTGTTAGACATATTGGATAGACAGGACACACTGGACTGTGCTCAGGAATCTTTTGAAACTTCGCCAGCCGTGTGTAACATTAACCGGCCCGCTGGACGCGCTGCGCGGCCCGGTAACCGGGCCTCGCGCACGGACACACAGCGACCGCCGCGTGCTAAGCCAGGTGTGCCGCGCCGGCCCACAAATGCAGTGAAATCATGCCCGCGGTGTGCTACTAGACATTCGCGTGAACATTGCCCGTCACGCCAAGCTATTTGCTTTTTCTGCAATAAGAAAGGACATGTTCAAAGTGTTTGCCAGAAAAAGCTCAGATCAGACAATCACAATCATTCCAGGCCCTTTGCTTCGCGCCGGAATCGAAACAAGGACACACAGGCTCGTGGACCTTCGCCTATGGACATTCATGTCGTTAATTCCACTTCGTCCAGTGACACTTTCTCTAACAGTAACTGTGTTCGTCCCACAAAAACTGTGCGTCGACGTCGCCGGAAATCACGTCAATTAGCAAGTGATTCTGTACCAGTGTCTGTTCCAATTGCACAAAACAGTCGCTCTTGTCGTCAGCAGGACAATAAACTTTTTGTGGACTTAGACTTTGAAGGCCAAGTGATACCATTCCAGCTCGATACCGGAGCTGCAGTTTCATTGCTCAATCACGACACGTACAAACAACTGGGCAAACCTCCGTTGCGTTCCGCAAATGTTAAGCTAACTACATATTCAGGACAGAAAATTCCTGTGTTAGGACAGTGCAGCCTTCTTGCAACATACAAGGGACAAACAAAACTTGTGTCATTTTACGTTCTTCGTTCTTCTTCTGCAGTGAATTTGTTTGGTCTAGATTTATTTAAGTTGTTTAACATGTCTATTGTAAATCAGGTCCTATCAGTGAATCAGACTGTGCCTACAGACAGTGTTTCTCGGTTGTGTGACGAATTTGCAGACATTTTTGCACCGGGCTTAGGTTGCGCTACAAACTATGAAACACATTTAGAACTGAAGGTCAACGCGCAACCGAAATTTTTCAGAGCGCGCAATGTTCCCCACGCATTGCGTCAGGAGGTCGCAAGAACATTGAACACTGTAGAATCACAAGGTGTGAGTGAATGTGCGCAATGCCTCTTTCATTTCAGCTCCGCTTCATCGCTTACGCCGTAAAGGTGTTCCGTTCGTCTGGACGACGGAATGTGAACGCGCCTTTCGCCAGTTGAAGTCGGCGTTGTTTTCTAATCCTTGCCTTACGCCATTCGATCCCCAAAAACCCCTTTTGTTGATGGTAGATGCGTCAGATTTCGGGATCGGTGCTGTGCTTGCGCACAAAGTTGGCTCCCATGATCGCCCTATTGCTTTTGCGTCCAAATTGCTCTCGTCTGCGCAAAGGAATTATTCACAGATAGAGAAAGAAGCTTTGGCTCTCGTGTTTGGTGTTACTAAGTTCCATGATTTCTTGTATGGTCGTCACTTTACCATCATCACAGACCACAAACCTTTGACATCGCTTTTTCATCCGACCAAGCCTGTACCTCCACGTACAGCGCAGAAATTCATTCGCTGGTCTATTTTCCTCTCGCAGTACCGCTACGATATCTTGTATCGGTCCACTGCTAAGCACGGAAACGCCGATGCGTTGTCCCGTTTGCCTGTTGCTGAGGATAAAGCATTCGATTCTTCCGAACTTGCTTGCATGTTCATTGATTCGGAAACCGATGAAGTGGTCGAATCGTTTCCGATTGATTTTCGTCGTGTCGCTACAGCAACAGCTGCTGACCCTGTCCTTGCTACTGTTTTACGTTTTGTTGCTACGCAATGGCCTTTGTCAAAGTCTCGGATCGAGGATCCGTTGGTTCGCCGATTTTTTGCTCACAAGGAGAGACTTTTTGTTCGACGTGGTGTTTTGTTGTTGCGTTCTGATAATGATCAGTCCAGAGTCGTGGTCCCACGTTCGTTACAGTCCTCTGTTTTACGGCTTCTTCACCAAGGACATTGGGGTATTGTGCGAACGAAACAACTTGCTCGTCAGCACTGTACTTGGTTCGGAATCGATGCTGCGATTACGAATATGTGTTCTTCGTGCCCGGCGTGTGCCGAACAACAATCCGCACCGCCGCGGAAAGTCTTTGCGTGGCCAAAGGCCACTTCCCCTTGGCAACGCTTGCACATTGATTTTGCTGGTCCATTCTGGAATGCTCGAGGGTTGGTTCTGGTCGACGCCTTCAGTAATTTTCCTTTTGTTGTCCGGATGTCTTCCACGACGTCCTCCGCCACCATCCAAGCGTTGTCTGCTATCGTTTGCATTGAAGGTCTTCCGCAGACTATTGTTTCCGACAATGGCCCACAATTCATGTCCGCAGAATTTCAGTCATTCTGCCAGGCCAATGGTATTCAACATCTGACATCCGCGCCGTTTTCGCCTCAGTCCAACGGTGCCGCTGAACGATTGGTCCGGACTTTCAAGTCGCAGATGTTGAAATTGAAAGAGTCGCATTCTCGGGCGGACGCATTGTTGCTCTTTTTGTCTTCGTATCGCTCTCAGCCCCGAGATGGGCGCTCGCCGGCTGAGTTGCTCCACGGTCGTCCTCATCGCACCTTGATGTCTTTGCTGCATCCGCCGCATCAGGTTCCTGTGCAGCGGCAGACTCCTGCTTTTGCTCCAGGCGACGTTGTATTTTATCGCAACTATCGAGGTTCACGGCGTTGGCTCGCAGGGCGCATTCTTCGCTGCCTCGGCCGCGCGATGTATTTGGTTTTGGGGGCCTCTGGTGAGGTGCGTCGGCATCTCAATCAGCTGCGCCTCTGTCGTCGCTCGGGTTCTGCCGCTCCCCGTCTGCTTTCAGCGACGGTGCCGTCCGGTCAGCGCCCTGAGGACCCATCTACTGGCTCGCCTCATCCCCAGGTGTTACCGACGATGCCTTCCATTTTGCCCGATGGCGACGCGCCGCCGCCGCCGCTGCAGCAGCAGCAGCCGCCGCCGCCGCCGCTTGTTCTCCCGCCGGCGCCGACCGCATTCGACGCTTCGTTGCCGCCGCCAGGCGCCTCCCCGGGTCACGCGCCGCCGATCGCTTCCCGTGACCAGCTGTCCGCCGCCATGGAACTCCCGCCCGCTCCGGACCACGTGACGTCATCGCGCGTCGGCTACCCCGACGCAATGGAGGTCGACACTTCGGCCCCTCATGTTTCTTTACGGGCGCATACACCGCATGTTGACGTGCACCCTGGAATAGTTTTGCAGGCGTTTCCTAGCTCCCCTCGGACCGGATGGCCGGGTGCGGGTGGCACAGCCTCGCCTGTTGTTAGGCTCCCCACCTCATCGCATACGTCAACATGTGGTCCTCCCCACGGCGGGCGGAAGCCTTATCTCACGACCGTTCGCCGATTTGCGGGGGAGGAATGTGGTGTCACCGCCAGACACCACACTTGCTAGGTGGTAGCTTAAATCGGCCGCGGTCCATGTAGTACATGTCGGACCCGCGTGTCGCCACTGTGATCGCAGACCTAGCGCCACCACCTAGGCAGGTCTCGTGATACGAGAGTGGACTCGACCCCAGTTGTACGAGAACCAAGCTATCGCCCAGTTGTACGCGAACCTAGCTATCGCCCAGTTGTATGAAGCCTTTCTCTCTCATTAGCCGAGAGACAGAATAGCCATCAGCTAAGTTAATGGCAACGAACTAGCAAGGCGCCAGTTGTATCAGTGCCTATAGCTTACGAGTATTCAAGAGAGATGTATTCCAAGGAATAAAGAAAAGATAAGTAAAAAGCATCTACATACTTTTCTTCTTATTCATACATAAGTTCTCATGTTCCAGACTTCACGCCCGCCTGCTTGATGCTGTGCGTGCACTATCGGCCACAGCGTTAGTCTATAGCTTTCTTTTTCAGAAATCAACTCCACAGTGTCGGTCCAGCTACCGACACTACAGACACCACTGAGGACGATTTAGGCATCGAACGTCTTCCATGTTTCAACAACGTGACTGACAAAATTGTCGCAAGGTTTAAAGACGGTCACCTCGACGTCCAACGGTATCTTAAACGGGAGATCGAAAAGCCTGGGAGTTCGAAATCTAAAACCAGCGTTTTCAACCACGACAGAATCTATAAGTGCGTCAGAGTGTTGGAACTGAGATCGTTAGCACGGCGCTGCACAACGTCGGCTCTGAGCTCGTCATTCGACAGTTTTATGCATACAGTGGTACTGAGGATCGAGAAATGCGCCACGTTGCATATACGCTGCAGCAGACGAAAACGTTTTGATCCTCCTTATTCTTCAGATGTAACTTTCATAACTACAAGAGGCATAAAGAAACAGAGCTATGCGATCGTCACTTCGCAATGCAATATACCCGTGCGTATTGCCTGAGCAGGGAGCCATTTCTTGAAAGTGGTGGCTGCCTCTGTAGGTCCTGGCGTCAACCAGCCGTGACAGGTGGCGCGCGGACCAGTGCGTCAAGCGCGCTCAGCCGTGTCCACTGCATCGCCGGCGCTCCCGCCAGAGCACAGCTGCCAGCCGTCCACCGCGGCATGGGGGCGCCCGCAGCTGGACCGCCGCCACACGCCGCCGCCGCCGTCGCCGCCGCCGCATCCAGCAGCCGGCAGGCAGAGCGTGCAGCTGCACGCCGCCGGATGTCTGCGGCCAGTCGCGGTCATCTGCAGACGCGCGACATAGTCACCTGCATCTTTCAAACTTTTTTATTTTTATTTTTTTTAAAGTAGAAAACAGGGAAGTGGCGTTATACTGAAACTAAGATCAGTAAACACTAAGTCCACGTTTCGGAAAGACTGATGTTGTTGTCTTCAATGTGAATATAGATTTGGTGCAGCACTACACACCAGTCATTTCTGTGCAGTCTTCTTCATATCGGCATAACTACAGCAACCTACGTATGTTTGAACCTACTTCCGCAGCCAAGCCTTCATATCACTCTACACTTTGTAACTCCACACTACTGTTTCCTGACAACCGGCATGAGTTTCTGCACTCCTAAATTCCTTTCAGTACATACGTACTAGCCCGCCCGGTTGGCCGTGCGGTCTAACGCACGGCTTTCCGGGCGGGAAGGAGCGCCTGGTCCCCGGCACGAATCCGCCCGGCGGATTTGTGTAGAGGCCCGGTGAACCGGCCAGTCAGTGGATGGGTTTTAGGCGGTTTTCCATCCGTCTCGGCGAATGCGGGCTGGTTCCCCTTATTCCGCCTCTGTTACACTATGTCGGCGATTGCTGCGCAAACAAGTTCTCCACGTACGCGTACACCACCATTACTCTACCACGCAAACATAGGAGTCTGGTGTGAGACGTTCCCTGAGGGGTCCACCGGGGGCCGAACCGCACAAAAATCCTGGGTTCGGTGTAGGGCAGCGGAGTGATGAAGTGGACTGCGGTAGTCGTCGTAGGGTTCTAGACAACTGCGGCCGCGGAGGGGACGGAGCCTCTCCGTCGTTTCTAGGTCCCCGGTTAAAATACAATACAATACAATAAATACGTATAAAGTGTTCTTATTTTTGTATTCTTTCGTCGCTTCTTGATAGAACAGTTCCGTATTGAGGGTTGAATAACACTTAGGCGGTTTTATGTTCTACTGATTTTTATTTGTATGAATTAGTTTTCAGCTTATTAGGCCATTTTCAGATAACTACTGAGCTTGAGTCCATAATGTTTGGTTCGTGAGAACGCAAGCTCCTTGTAAACAATAGTCAGTAGTTATCTGAAGATGGCCTCATAAGCCGAAAACTATTTCATACAAATAAAATTCAGTAGAACAAAAAAACCGCTGAAGTGTTATCAACCCTCAATATCAAGTATTCGATCTACTCTTCTAATTCCGCTTATTTCTCTGTAGCACCACATTTCAAAAGGGGACCAGGACACCAAAAACTATCTGAAGGCAAGTCTCTTTCGCAAGTCTCCATTGCGCAGAGTTTGAAGTCGTAACACGACATCCTGCGGCTGCACGAAAAGCATTATTCAGCATGACGGCGTTTCTGTCAGGGTTCCTCCGAGCCATAATCCGTAGGTAGTGGTCATCCACTACAGTAGTAACCCTTGAGCGGCCTGAGCGAGGCATGTCATCGACAGTTCCTGTCTCTCTGTATCTCCTCCATGTCAGAACAACGTCGCTTTGGTTCACTCCGAGACGCCGGGACTCGTCCCTTGTTGAAAGCCCTTCCTGGCACGAAGTAACACTGCAGGCGCGATCGAACTGCATTATTGACCGTCTAGGCATTGTTGAACTACAGGCAACACGAGTCGTGCAACTCCTCCCTGGTGGAATGACTGGAACTAATCGGTCCTCGGACCCCTCCGTCTAATAGGCGTTGCTCATGCATGGTTGTTTACATCTTTGGGCGGGTTTAGTGACATCTCTGAAAGTCAAAGGGACTTTGTCTGTGTTACAATACCCACAGTCAACGTCGATCTTCGGGAGTTCTGGGAACCGGGATGATGCAAAACTTTTTTTGATGTGTGTATATTGGTCCGTAATTTGGAACTTAACACAGCAGATATTGAGCGTGGCATGTCCTTGGTAGTTTTCGGAGGTATATGGCGTCAAATGTCTACGCTGAAGTCACGCAGCTCTCGTAAATTAAGGCGTGGTGCGTTGTGAGCTCGCAGCTGGCACCTGATAGCATCCACAAGTTTTCCATCTGTTTGAGATGACGAGAATTTGGTGGCCAGGATGCCAACTTCACCATCATGCTCTCTGTCGCCTTGGGGGAAGACATCGTGCATGAAGTGATTGAGGTGATCCACAATAACGTTCACAGAGTCCACAGCTGTCATTGTGCTATCACAAGTCCCATGGTAGCCCTGAATAATGTCCACCACTGCATAACAATACACCCACCCCACTGCATCTGCGATACACGTCCCGAGTAGCCGTTCGCCAGGATCACTGACTGCCCTGACATCTGGTGTATTGAGAAACCCGATTCATCCATTGACCCACGACCTAATCTTGATGATCCAGTGTCCACTACAGCAGTAACTGACAGTCAATCTACACAGATTGGGCACGCAGTCGATCTTCTTGTTCGTGTTATCACCATCCTTCAACTATTTTCCATAGCAGACCACCTTGTAGTTGGGGGCAACCAAAGCTATGAGTATTCATCTGGAGAATTAACAAACGCTTCAGCTGTATTTGGTCCTTTATTACTGTACACCTACCGGTTTCCTGGCGCTAAAAGCTAACCTTCAGGTGACGAATGATTAAAACATTAGAGCGGGAAAGCCCGGAATCTTTTTGCCCAACATTCGTTGTCCATCAAAACAAAGCTCTGTTAAAAGACGGTATGTCATGAATTAAAAACTTCCAGATTCCAAACCACTATACTGACTGTATTGGAATCTGGCAGTTTTTAATCCATGACATACCGTCTTTAAGCGGTGTTTCGTTTTGACTGCCGACGAATGTTAGGAAAAAGGATTCCGAGCTTTTCCACTCTAATATTTTAATCATATGTCAGCTGAAGATGTGGCTTTTAGCGCCACGAAATCGGTAGTGGTACAGTAATAAAGGACCAAGTACAGCTGAAGCGTTTATTAATACACAAGATATTTTCCACAAATGCTTACGACACAAGCTTACCAACAGACAACTAGTTCTGCTGTTGCAGAGATGTTCATTCCTACACCTTTGTCGAAAGTCGCTTACGGCAGTGAATTTAGGCATTTACGGCCCGCATCGTCGCCAGAATTATTCTCAATATGTCTCCCCTCCCTCCCCCTATACTCTACTGTTAACTCGTCACTTTCCTGCGGCGCCAACAGGAGGCATTCACTCTCGCGCAGGTCAGTGGTCAAAATGTTCTGGCTCGCCAGTGTGTATTATCGTGTACCCGATATCACTAACCACGTGCCGAGTTTTGAACGCCGGGACATATGATTAGTTTGCAGTATTTTATGTTCATCCGTCAACAATGAAATCATTCATTACCAAGTACGAAACCTATAGTAATTGCCGAAACATTTTGCTACATTCTTCTCTGTAAACTTTCCATTACCGAAGGACTCATTCTTCTCTAGTCACTTGTCTATGATTCTCAACTGTATTACCGCTCTAACAAAAACTTTCTTTGTTGCATATAGACCTAAGTTTATAGATCCATAAAAATGTTATCGAATGGAATTTTGAAGCTAACTGGCAGAAACATTTTTTTTTTTTTTTGTCTGGGAAACTCAACTTTGTTACATTATCATAATACACAAATTGCCATTGTATTTGAGGGATACATTTCTTAAGAAATGATGTATACAGTAACGATATAGTATTTACTGTCACTTATGTAACACTTCGTTCTGTCAAGAATGTACTTATTGTACAGAAGCAGTTTCCAAGCAGAAACAAATGTATTTTGCACTTAAATATTTCTCTGCTCTCTATTACATATTTCATTTCTCTTAATATATTGCTAAAGATTTTTACAGTTAGGTATTATATTACTTTCTTAGCCAAGAGCGGAATACTGTACTTTCTGTACATGTATTACATTTGTGACCATTAGTGTCATTTTCAGTATAGAACGAATTCTTGACAACAAATTAATTTGGTCTTGAAACTGAAGTGACACACGGGATATACGTGTATGAGCACCACATATGATTCTAAGTATATCGTTTTGTTGAATGAATACTTTATATCATGTATGAAATAAATCGACGCTTCAGATAACGTTATGACGATTAAGAGAATAGAAACAGTCCGTTTGAAATGTTACTGAGGAAACAGCGAGTACAGAATGGATTGGATGGAATGCACTTTAACATGACTCAGATCTAGCTTTGAGCGTGTCATGTTTGGGTTATTTGAATACTATGGTTGCGTATTTGATTTGCATTCGCTGTTTGTCTGTGGCATCTGCCTTTTAGTATACTGATCTGAAAATGTTCATCGTTGAATAAAATTAATTATTTGAACTTTCGAAAATTTGTGATTCGCAGTAACAAACCAGTTCAAATATCTTTAGGTCCATTGTTAACTGTTGACTACAATATCGCTGTAAAAAAATAGTCTCACACCCAGCAAAAATAATGCGACAAATAAACGAAATTTATTGCTTTTATTCTGTGACTGTTAACTGATAATACCCATACTAAAAGTGATTGTCTCCAGCTGTTTCATGCTACTTAATCATTCACTGGTTTTCTCGAATTAAACTCTTTTATATAAATTTCTTAAGTTAAAGCAACAACTTCCTCGTGACCGACGGTGGTGCCCATACCAAATAAAGATATGGATATTTTAAGAAAACAGGATAACTGGAGTATTCGTTTGGACCCAAAAGTAACGCAGCGATCTTCGTCTACGTTCTGCAACGGCTGTCTCTCCATTTTGTAATACACGAGGGAGTGCTCAAAAGTAATGCCTCCGAATTTTTTAAGTGAAGACTCTTCAAGCTTTTTCAAAAAAACCTTACTTCGGATTGGCTGATGTCAATTGAGGTCTATCCTACCTCTCTGACCTCCTTCGCCCCTCATCCACTTGTCTATGAGTGTTAGAGCACCATGACAGTACATGAGTGCAGAATACACCGACGTGATCCTTCTGAATGGGGAAGCTCAAGGTAATGGAACATCTGCTAGTCACCTTTATCAAGATCGTTATCAACAACGTCCGACTGCATCACGTGCTCTTTCTGTCACAATTACGCAAAGGCTTCGGGAAAGGATATCTTCAACGTCAGCATGCGTGACTGCTGTGCTCCAAGGAGACGCCACCCACACGAATTGGAAGAGGCTGTACTGGATCACGTTGAAGAGAATCCGTCAACGAGCACACGAACAGTTTCTTTCGCTATTAACGAATGGAACTGCAAAACAAGATATGTACTGGGCCACACCTAATCAACGTAATCGGTTCCCGTAAAAGTAATCGCATTATCAACATGTTTTCAAATGGTTGTAGCACAGAAACGGTATGTTTCCGGAACTGGGTCCCTGTTCAGGATAATATCTACTGTCTCCCTGTACAATTTCTAATTGGATAATTATGAAATATTTCTATTTAGGCAAATAATGAACTGTTGCAAGCACTGATCTTCACATGATGATAAAAGGCAGCACATTACATGGCCACTTTTCGGAAGTTCACATCGTAGCTACTTAAACCAAAAGGTTTCTGGTGATACGTATACGACACTTTTGTAGTGTAGCCCCATGCTGACGAAGAAGTGTCACGATTTTTACAACATCCAAATTCTATCCACGAGAATATCCAGTTTACAGTGGAAGTGAAGAAATATTGCTGTCTGCCGTTTCTAGGTGTCTTAGACAATCGGAAGTGAGTGACCCTGAGAATTCCGTTTACCGAAACTCCCCACCTTCGAACCTGAATCTGGTGGCATCTGGCTGCCACCATCCTCCACAAACTATGAGCATCCTTCGAAAGCTGGTGTCTTGGCCGCATGTTGTGTATGATAGAGACAGCTTTGCAAAGAAGCTGGTATATCCACAATACGTGTTCAAAGGCAATGGATATTCACTACATCAGATTATGACAGTTTTAACGATGGGTAATAGTCATAAGATAATGAGGACAATGAACTACTCAAGTCCAGGGCTTCCTCCCAATAGTAGGCAACATTTCGTATAAATAGGGAAGAATAAAAAAAAAAAAAAAAAACCGTCATTTAGTCTTCTGACCTTCTACAAAGACAGTGGTCTTCTTGACCCTAAAAGGATGAGCTGGACGAATGCTAGAGTCCGCACCACGTCAATGCGCCAAAGCTTACATTGGTGGGACTACGCGCACAATACATGAAACGTACGTGGAGCGTGATCGCCGTACTCGCCATTCGCAGTCTAGTAAATAATACGTAATTTATCTCCACAGGCCTTTCTGTGGATTATTCTGCCACGGAAATATTATTTACGGCTATATCATTATAGTATTCAATTAATAATAAATCGGTGGAAATACATTTTGCAGAAGGTGCTTGAACTTCCATGCAGATTAAAACTGAGTACCGACCGAGACTTGAACTCGGGACCTTGACCTATCGTGGGTTCATATATTTCAAATGGCTCTGAGTACTATGGGACATCACACTCATCCATGCCCGGGACAGGATTCGAACCTGCGACCGTAGAGGTCGCACGGTTCCAGACTGAAGCGCCTAGAAACGATCGACCACTCAGGCCGGCCCTTTCGTGGGCATGTGCTCTACAAATGATCTACTCAAGCGGGTTCGGAATTCGAGTCTCGATTCGGCATACAGATTTCTCATATCTGTGCACACTCCGCTGCATAGTGAAAATTTCGCTCTGTATTCAGAAGGTGTTATTAAGCGCGATGGCGGCCTTCAACTTGATAAGGCGTGGAACTCAGCTATTTCATTAATATCTTCAGAACAAGAAAGTCTTACGCCTAACGAGCCTAGCGACGATTAATTTTATTTTTTTGTAGAGGACATGCGTGAAATAAAGCCGTTATGGATTTGCCTTCGCGCCTCAGATACAATAATATTCCAGAGAGGGCGCTAAACGAGACAAAGGGTGGCCATGAAGCGGTAAACTGCGCGCGATCGTCCTCCCGGCAATTTTAGATACAAGATCATTGACGGTGCTCCAGTATTGTCGAGTGTGAAACTCACCCGATGATGGCTGAATGTTTTTCAGCCGAAGTATCAATGGAAGATATCGACGTCATTCGGTTGCAAAAACGAATTGTTACGGAACGCTCATTATTCCATGAAAACTTCAAAAATCACAATGTAAAACGCTTTTGTAGAGACCTGAAGATAGTAGTGTTTTGCCAAAGTGCCTGCTGATTAGAAGTGACTGATACCTAATGGATGGTGCTCTTCTACATCTACATCTACATGATTACTCTGAAATTCACATTTAAGTGCTTGGCAGAGGGTTCATCGAACCACAATCATACTATCTCTCTACCATTCCACTCCCGAACAGCGCGCGGGAAAAACGGACACCTAAACCTTTCTGTTCGAGCTCTAATTTCTCTTATTTTATTTTGATGATCAATCCTACCTATGTAGGTTGGGCTCAACAAAACATTTTCGCATTCGGAAGAGAAAGTTGGTGACTGAAATTTCGTAAATAGATCTCGCCGCGACAAAAAACGTCTTTGCTTTAATGACTTCCATCCCAACTCGCGTATCATATCTGCTACACTCTCTCCCCTATTACGTGATAATACAAAACGAGCTGCCCTTTTTTGCACCCTTTCGATGTCCTCCGTCAATGCCACCTGGTAAGGATCCCACACCACGCAGCAATATTCTAACAGAGGACGAACGAGTGTAGTGTAAGCTGTCTCTTTAGTGGACTTGTTGCATCTTCTAAGTGTCCTGCCAATGAAACGCAACCTTTGGCTCGCCTTCCCCACAATATTATCTATGTGGTCTTTCCAACTGAAGTAATTTTTACACCCAGGTGCTTAGTTGAATTGACAGCCTTGAGAATTGTACTATTTATCGAGTAATCGAATTCCAACGGATTTCTTTTGGAACTCATGTGGATCACCTCACACTTTTCGTTATTTAGCGTCAACTGCCACCTGCCACACCATACAGCAATTTTTTCTAAATCGCTTTGCAACTGATACTGGTCTTCGGACGACTTTACTAGATGGTAAATTACAGCATCATCTGCGAACAACCTAAGAGAACTGCTCAGATTGTGACCCAGGTCATAGATCAGGAACAGCAGAGGTCCCAGGACGCTTCTCTGGGGAACACCTGATATCACTTCAGTTTTACTCAATGATTTGCCGTCTATTACTACGAACTGCGACCTTCCTGACAGGAAATCACGAATCCAGTCGCACAACTGAGACGATAACCCATAGGCCCGCAGCTTGATTGGCAGTCGCTTGTGAGGAACGGTGTCAAAAGCCTTCCGGAAATCCAGAAACACGGAATCAACTTGAGATCCCCTGTCGATAGCGACCATTACTTCGTGCGAATAAAGAGCTAGCAGCGTTGCACAAGAACGATGTTTTCGAAACCATCCTGATTACGTATCAATCGTTTCCATCGACGTGATTCATAATGTTTGAATACAGTATATGATCCAAAACCCTACTGCAAAGCGACGTCAATGATGTAGGTCTGTAGTTCAATGGATTACTCCTACTACCCTTCTTAAACACTGGTGCGACCTGCGCAATTTTCCAATCTGTAGGTACAGATCTATCGATGAGCTAGCAGCTGTTCGTGTTTCATATTCTGGAATATTCCATTCGTCTTCCCTAGTGAAGGAATTTCGGAGAACTGCGTTCAATAACTCCGCTTTAGCGGCACAGTCTTTGTGCAAGGTCGTTTGATGGAACATTAAAGAACCACGTCACGTAACTTCTGTTATTTACATTAGCAGGTTGGCGTCAGAGAGTAGAAACGTGACCGCCGCTTTCTTTGGCAGTGCCCGCCGCTGCCCCGCTGCCCTCCGAGGGAGTGGCTAGTGGTTGGACCTCTCTGCGCACAGTGGTCCCCCGGGGCAAAACGGCCTCCCCCGCACTGCTCGGCATGTAGGAGCGCCGCCCTTTTCCTCGCTTTGCGCTCCATTTCTGCCTCCTGTGCCCCGCGGCCGCTATCGGAGACATCTGACGTCGTAAAGACTTTCTCCTCCTTCAAAATCTATTTGCTTTATGCCTGCTGTGTTACCAAACCGCACCGTAAAACTCGCATCCGATATCCCGATAAACGAGACGCAGTTCCGAAACGGCTTCTCCCGGCTGTACCTGCCCAGCTGAGATACTTATCGTGTCGGTTTACTGTCCATTACGCAGTAATTAAGAATACTAACGACCTATAATATCGTGTAGGACATGTTATTAATTTGTTAACAACATACGTTTATTTTCGAATAGATGGTTTTTCCTGATAGTTGGAATTTCAATAACAGGTGTAAACATCCAGAGATTTCACCAGTTGATATGGTGCTGTGGTTTCACCGAATTTAGCCCGAAGGCTGTCATTAACGTCAGCTTCCTGCCAGATAGTACACTTCCCGGGCCGTTCTGTTATAATGGCACAATAAATCGATATCGATAAGTTGTTGCGCTCTCTGTGAGAAAACATGCTATCTGCTCTGTTGTCAAGTGTATAATTTTGTTATTCAAGATCTTTGCGGTGAAGTGAAATGCAGAATCTGTATCTTTGATCGCCATACAGCAGTTGAGCGGTTCAACAAGAATATTTAAAAAGTAAAAAATGACAATATAGCGTACAAATAATATTTCAGCTCTATAATATAACGTAGAGTAACGTGTGACGAATCTTGAAAATAACGACATAAAACACATAGACAGAAGATAAATCCTTAGTAACTACATAACGTTAGTACTAAATTTTGAAAATGGGAAAAGAGTGAAGTCAACAACAAATGGTTCAAATGGCACTGAGCACTATGGGACTCAACTGCTGTGGTCATAAGTCCCCTAGAACTTAGAACTACTTAAACCTAACTAACCTAAGGATATCACACACATCCATGCCCGAGGCAGGATTCGAACCTGCGACCGTAGCGGTCGTGCGGTTCCAGACTGTAGCGCCCTTAACCGCTCGACCACTCCGGCCGGCGAAGTCAACAACAGCCATTGTTGATTCACTTCTAAGCCGAAGAAACAATAAAGGGACGAAAGACGCCAAGGGACTAAAATACAAAGCATCACTACTACTTCTTCCTCTGACAAAAGTGAGGAGTCATAACTGTGTGATGGGATAGATATGCAACTTAGAACACAGTTTTGACAAATAATAAACAAACAGAAGCTGAAAATGATGAAAATCGTTAAAAATTTTAAAACAACTGTTTAACAGTGAAATTGGTGTAGACAACTAGTCATAAAATACAGGTATACTACCGTCAAGGAAAAAAACGACGGAAACATCAGAGCCTGATCGAAGCAATGAGATAAAGCTTTGTTTAATACAGGCCATCTACACGTATAAAATATTACGGAACTGAGGACGATGGGATCCAAATTGTATGTCTTCGGTATTTTCGAACACGCTATGGATGTTCAGCCGGTGGTAAAATTGCTAAATGCGATGTTGGACGGATTTAGTCTCGTGCTAATGAAGAACCTTGTAAACTCAGAGAAGATAAAATGAGAAGGACCGGGAGGAAATGATTGCGAAATTATTATTCACAAAATCCTCATAACTTAAAAAAGATGCTGATTAATGGGCCATTTTGAAGTCACAGTTGAGTGGGTAAATTGCCTCAGGAAGGAGCAGTAAAGTTGCAAGACTATAAGATGTATAGAAACATTAGAATATTTTAAGTTATCAATATCTTGTGTGATAAATACGTGTATTAGCACTAGAGAGGGAGAGATACACGGAAATTTGAATCTATTCGCAAACTAATCCAAAAAAGTTAATAAAACCTTGAGCAGACTTTAAAATACCAATAATTACAAAACATTTGTGTTTCCCCCCTTTCTAATACCGCTCAAATGTCTGGGACCCATAAAAAATAGGGCTGCCAGAGTTTTATACTTCTTACGGTACTTGGCAAACTTAATGTATGAAGGGTGTGGTTTTTATCATCCCTGTAATTTATTGTACTACTTTTGGGTAAATAACAAGTTTGTATGCGTGGCTATCCTCTGCAGCAAGCGCACAAATACTTGTTTTGTAAATAAAACCTCCATTTCCTGCTGCAACTTAATTTATATTTCCTAGCCGCGTTTCGCCTTTTTTTTTTTTTTTTTTTTTTGCTCTAAGGCATCTTCAGTGGGATCTATGACGATACAATTTTGTTATTTTTAGATTATCAAACAGTTCACGTCACGATTTTTTATGTAAATAAGTAATTACTTACAGTTTACTGTGATACGTGTTTCCTCTCATCTGGTCTGGAGGTCGCACTACCACTTTATTTCCGACGCATAAGCATAATTTTGTATTTCGAACTTTTCCACACTGTGCACAATGTTTCTCCTTTTTGTGGTGTACTATTATTCTTTGCGATTTATTAATCTTTTGCAAAGGAATAATAATACGCCACTTCTTTTTTGTTGTGAACTATTATTCTTTTGCTTTTTATTATTATTTTGTCATTTATTATTCATCGGCCATTTATTATTTTTTGGCAAAGGAAATATAGTACATTACAAAAAAGAGGGATAAACACGCTGAACAGAGTAGAAAAGTTCGAAATACAAAATGATGCTTATGTGTCGGAATTTATGAAGGTATTTTTGATTCGTCGTTGTAACTACAAAAACGCTTGATTTTCTTCACCAGAGGCGTTTCGCTTTATTCAGGTAAAGCATCATCAGTGGTCAGTAATTAAGTTTATTTACATTTTGATTTGCTTTTTAGATCGAAAAACAGGTCGTTAAGAATCATGCATATTTGTTTGTAGTTGCAACGGCGGATCAAAAATACCTTCATGAATTATAAAGCAACTATAGACATTATGGCCACACAAGTGAAGAATATTATGTGTCGGAAATACATACATTTACATAAAATACAGGCATTTTCACAAAAAATCGTGAAGTGAACTGTTTGAAAAACTAAAAATAACAAAACTGGAGCGTTTTAGATACCATTGAAGATTCCTTAGAGCAAGAAAAATGTGAAACGCGTCTGGGAAAAATAAATTAAGTTGCAGCAAGAAAAGAAGGTTTTATTTACAAACAAATATTTTGGATAAGTGTATGTCATAAAACTATATATTTGCATCCATTTCGTGTCGTATTCGACAGCTTTCTGGTCGACTGGCATGATGCTGTCACACAGTATAAGGAAACTGATCAGGAGGGTCGTCACTGTATATATTTTAGATTGTGATAATACTTTCCCTTGCAGTGCTCCAGTCTGTCATCTGTCGCCGTACGTCAGTTTCCTCTTTGAACGCTCTGTATGCAAAATACCTAAAAGTTTTAAATTGTACCAAACTGTGGCTCGTGCACATACTTCCGCTTGCGCGAACTGTCGTTAAATAATGGCAGTTTTGCGTAGGTTATTTCCAAATAGCTATTGAGAAGGTTACGCGGATAGAAACAAATCTGTGTCAACCGCACAAGTGGCACTGCAAGCTACCAGCCAGAGTCCATAAAACATAGTTTTATTTAGCATGCACACTGCATGTAGTTGTAACAGAAAGAGAGGGAGAGAGAGTAAGATAGGAGACAGACTATTCGCGTATACGATGAGGCAGTCATCAATCAATCGGACTGCGCACTTCCTGCGCAATACATAACGACGCGGAATAATCTTGTACATCACGCCGCGACACGCAGTAAACTCGCAGTGGTTTTATTACCGGTGCCATCGCCGTTTCTCGAACTGCCAGCCGGTGATTAACGGTCGTGAGGCAGACGCTGGAGTCGGCCCACCAGCCGGCAGTAGGCAGTGTGTACGTAACCGAGGCGAGGCGTGCGGCTCGGCGCAAGCCGCGCTGGCTGCGGCGTCGGCAGGTCGTCAGCCGCGCGCGCGCCCAAGCGCGAGGCGTGTCCCAGCGTGCACCGCGACCTCCGACCTCAATAGACGGTACAGCACCCGACTGCCAGGTAACATCGTGAATGCTTTTTACTCGCCCTCAATTGTAGAACACTATCCTAATGAACAAATAAAACAGTAGACAAAAGGAAACACAAAACAACGGATAAAGCTCAACTGGGATTGATCGACTTCCGTCGGAAGTGCACAGCACTCCTCATCCACCGAACAGCGAAGCTACAAGCCGACGATCCGAATGGGACAACAGCAGCCATGTTGGATCGATACCGGCCTCAATCACAATGCGCTCCAATTTCAATAGTGGGCCCCGCGGAATTAGCCGTGCGGTCTGGGGCGCTGCGGTCATGGACTGTGAGGTTACTACCGGCGGAGGTTCGAGTCCTCCCTCGGGCATGGATGTGTGTGTTTGTCCTTAGGATAATTTAGGTTAAGTAGTGTGTAAGCTTAGGGACTGATGACCTTTGCAGTTAAGTCCCATAAGATTTCACTCACATTTGAACATCTTTTTTTTCCGTAGTGGTCATCCCTCTTAAGATGTCTTACGTCAGAGAATTTTATCTCGCACGTAGTTAAGTCTTGGACGCGGCTTCAGATCGGAATACGTCGGCTCGACGGAACTATGAAGCTCTACTACGCTGTCCACCAGCACACAAACTGGAAATACGTATGCCAACGGTCGTCTGGAAGCAGGTATGGGATAACATTAACAACCCATTCCAGCCATCGGACATCAGTTCGCTGTGGTACAGATTAGTCAGTGACACCTTTCCGACTAAACAGCGACTAGCAGACATTCACCTTAGTCAGACGAACGAATGCAGCCAGTGTGGAGATGCCGACACCAGAGAACACCGTACAGAGTGCCGCTACGTGTGGAAAGTATGGCAGTTATGCCGACTGATGGTGGGGCTTATCAACCAAACTGCACCTTCCAGTGTGTCACTAATGTGACTCTCTTTCCTGACTTTAAACTGCACCCAAGAACGAAGAGCAACGCCGTGGCCTGGCAACTGGGACACACTGCCTACGCTATTTTTGAGTTACAACAGATTGACGCCGTACAGTACATGGCCTACCTGTGGGAAGGTCATCAACGGCTCAATCGTTCACCGAAGTACAGCGAACATTTATCAGGGAATGTTCCAGTTACAGTGATATCCTTGATAGAAATACCCATTTGTTTCCCTTTTTCATTAGAGTTTTCCATTTTCTTTTGTTTTAATACATGATAGACTTATTTCAATTTGTATAAATTTCATAACTAATACACATTTCTTTTAGGATTGATACCAAAAGAACTCTGTGAATAAATTGTCACACATTTCAGTTGTTTTTTTTCATTCTGTTTTCTTTAAAGGATTTCGATTCAGTATAATATTCACCCGCTACTCACAATTACATTTCTGTTCCTGTATTGTTGTAAAGATGTTATGTTGTAATGATGTAATGTTAATAAATAAATAAATCTAAAAAAAATGAAGTGTCCTGTAGGCGCATATAATTTTTGGAAGTCAGGATTGCGTTCGCGCTAACCCGGCTCATAAAATCACATTTGGTGACCCTCCATGTATTTGCGAAAATACATATTTAAACACGGCTGTACTCACAAAACATTATCCGAAATTGTGCTAATCGCTTTCTTTGATAATTCGAGCAGTTAGTTCAAGAGCCCACGCGAGTAGTAAACGCTTGCGAAAACGCACTCGACCTCTTAGCAACAAATAATCCTGAACCAATAACGAGCATCAGAACGGATACAGGGATTAGTGAACTCGGAATTGTCCCAGCGAGACTGAATATTGAAACCACCAAATCCTGCAAGAATAAATGAGAATAATACCTATTCAAAACATCAGATAAAAATTCATTTGACGCCGTCCTAGAGGCAATCTCCTCTCCTTCCAAAATAACAATGTAAATGTAGACCAGATGAGGCTTGAATTCAGAGAAATAGTATCGACAGCAATTGAAAGATTTATACCAAATAAATTAACAAATGACGGAGCTGATCCCCCTTGGTACACAAAACGGGCCAGAACACTGTTCCAGAAACAAGGGAAAAAGCATGCCAAATTTAAAAGCAAGCAAAATCTCCAAGTTTGGCGATCTTTTACAGAAGCTCGAAGTTTAGCGTGGACATCAATGAGAAACCCTTAGAATAGTTCCACAACGCCACTTTATCTTGAAACGTAGCAGAAAATCCAAAGATATTCTGGTAAGTATACTTTAACATCTAAGGTCATCAGTCCCATAGACTTAGAACTACTTAAACATAACTAACCTAAGGACATCTCACACATCCATGCCCGAGCCAGGATTCGAACCAGCGACCGTAGCAGCAGCGCGGTTCTGGACTGAAGCGGCCGGCGAGAACAGCTGCCAACATGAGTAACTTGGAAGCAGATATCCTCGGAGCAGTGAAGCAGCTTTAATCACTTCACAAAGGCAAGTCTTCTGGTCCAGACTGTGCACCAATTAGCTTCCTTTCAGAGTATTCTGATGCAACAGCTCCATACTTATCATATACAACCGCTCGCTCGACGGAAAGGCTTTTGACACTGAACCACACATGCGGCTTGTAGTCAAATTACGTGCTTATGGAATATCTTCTCAGTTATGTGACCGTATTCGTGATTTTCTGTCAGAGAGGTCACAGTTCGTAGTAACTGACGGAAAGTCATGGAGTGAAACGTAAGTGATTTCTGCCGTTCCAAGGTACTGTTATATGTCCTCTGCTGTTCCTCATTTATATAAACGAGGAGTTGTCGTAGGTTGTTTGCAGATGATGCTATCTATTATCGTCTAGTAAACGCATCAGAAGATCAAAACAAACCGCAAAACGATTTAGAAAAGATATCTATTTCGTGCGAAAATCGGCAGTTGAGCCTAAATAACGAAAACAGTGATGTCATCCACATTAGTGCTAAAAGGAATATGTTAAACTTCGGTTACACGATAAATTAGATCAGTCTAAAGGCCCTAAATTCAACTAAATACCTAGGAATTACAATTACAAACAATTTAAATCGGAAAGAACACATAGAAAATATTGTGGGGAAGGCAAACCGAAGACTGAGATTTTTTGGCAGTACACTTAGAAAATGTAACGGATCTACTAAAGAGACCACCTACACTACATTTGTCCGTCTTCTTTTAGAGTACTGCTGCGTGGTCTGCGATCATTGCCAGATAGGATTAACGGAGTACATCGAAGAAGTTCAAAGAAGAGGAGCACATTCTGTATTATCGCGAAGTAGGGGATAGAGTGTCACGGAGATGTATAGATTTTGGGATGGACTCCATTAACACAAAGGCCTTTTTCGTTGCGGCAATACACCACTTCAAGAAACACAACTCGCCATCTAATTTATCCTACTTTTAGCCTGTTAATGACGGAAGGCATTGGTACATTTAAAAAAAGTGTACAGTGGCACAAAAAGTGCATTTTATAAATATTACTACAGTCTGTGTGATTCGCTAACAATACGAGCCCCTAACTGACAATCCAGACTGTAAAACAGCACATCAATTGAACTTGCATTTACGCAATATTTGCGGTTCACGTTTTAGATGATTCAACCAGTATACTGGCGCTCACGTACGTATTTTACCTATGTAAAAGATTTGATGTTTTATGGTAGCCCAGCCTACCTCCCTGCTTTCACCCTCTTTTCTCGGGATGTCTTTCTCCCATTAACCTTGTGCGACCTTGGCAGTTGAACGCACAGTTGTCCATGGTGTATTGTTGAGTGAAGTAGTGTGAGCGAATGAGCGGGTATTAGAGAGAAGCAACCGATAAATGTATTTCCACACGACTGGCTAAAATGCTACATACCTACCATATTACAAATAAAACCATTTTCTATACGCAACTGGACGTTGTTGGATATGTTACGTAGTAACTCGTCAATTTCGGTTCTAGGCGCTACAGTCTCCTGAAACCGCGCCACCGCTACGGTCGCAGGTTCGAATCCTGCCTCGGGCATGGATGTGTGTGATGCCCTTAGGTTAGTCAGGTTTAAGTAGTGCATGGAGGCTTAATTAAATGCAAGATTGAAAATATTTTTTAGTTTTAGTATGTCCGATTACGCAGTGTCTCGTAATCGGTTGGCCCTGACTAGTATTATTACGCAATCTGACTGCAACAAACAATGTAAGAAAATTTTCGTAAACACAGTTAATTAATTAAGTCCCCAGCAACTATAAAACCTACAAAACCAATAAGCACAAGAGTAACTGTTCTGTATGTGGGAGTGTGACTCAACGTCTACATCTGGCACGGTTCTTCTCCAACAAGACAAGAATTTTTAAATACCAACTATACTGACGTGATAAAAGAAAATTTAGAAAAACTATAATTACGCAAGAAAACCAGAATTCACTCTAATACAAGAACACAAGCCAGATGCTTTGTTGACTGAACCTGTAGTGACGCATTATTTCAGACACACAAATAATAAAAGAACATTGTGGTTTTTACCTTCATATATATTCACGAAATGCACTCTGATCATTACAACAACATCTGCTATCTCTCCCATCCAAATAACTGCATAAAACATGGAACAAACACTCTTTACTACCACATCTCACTCCGACTTCACGACAAGCAGTGCCCACTAGCACATCTCGGTACGACTGACTACAACGAGCTCTCAACAAGCACTGACTGCTACGAACTCTTAACACGCACTGTCCTCTACGAGCTCTGGACAAGCACTGACTACCACGAGCTCTTAACACGCACTGTCTACTACGATCTCATAACAAGCACTGACTGCTACGAACTCTCGACAACCACTGTCTACTACGATCTCATAACTAGCACACTGTGGAGGCGGCTTAATAGTACTCTTTGGCGCAATCTCTGGCGCAGTGGCACAGTGTAGCCACCTTTCATATGCCCCTCCTCCACAGGCCAGAATTTGATAGTATTTTTGCCAGCATTGGTGGTGAAAATACCACCAAATTCGTCCAGAAAAATACAGACAAAAATAAAAGATAATATTAATACCTAAATATCACATAATTAGTTAAAAATTTTGGCTATGCACTGACCTTCACTAACCTAATATATGAAATACAGTAAGCAATACAACTTCTTTTCATACATGTGACTTTACATATTAGTTTACACAATATACAAAAAATCAGTTTATACAAATGTTCACATAAAATGCTTTCAATGATTAGTTTATACAAAAAAAAAGGACACTAACAGGTGACATCTTTTTAGTAGAAGCAGTTCATCAGTTGCACCCAGTAGAGTTTAGCAGGTACACCCAGCAACAAGTCACATTAGTTCAGTAGAACCAGTCCATCCGAGGTACCCAGCAATGTTGAGTAGGTGCAGACAGCAACAAGTGACTTCATTTCAGTAGAAACAGTTCATCAGTTGCACCCAGCAATGTTGAGCAGGTGCAGACACCAACAAGTGACATCATTTCAGTAGAAGCAGTCCACCTGTGGCACCCAGTAAAGTTGCAGAGGTACACACAGCAACAAGTCACATTAGTTCAGTAGAAGCAGTTCATCAGTGGCACCCAGCAATGTTGAGTTGGTGCAGACAGCAACAAGTGACATCATTTCAGCAGAAGCAGTTCCATCTGTGGCACCCAGTAAAGTTGAGTTGGTGCAGACAGCAACAAGTGACTTCATTTCAGTAGAAACAGTTCATCAGTTGCACCCAGCAATGTTGAGCAGGTGCAGACACCAACAAGTGACACCATTTCAGTAGAAGCAGTCCATTAGTTGCACCCAGCAATGTTGAGCAGGTGCAGACACCAACAAGTGACACCATTTCAGTAGAAGCAGTCCATTAGTGGCATCAGCAATGTTGATCAGGTGCACACAGCAACAGGGGACATCTTTTCAGTAGAAGCAGTCCATCAATTCACTAGCACTGATCACACTGTTCATCAGAGTTTATGAGCAGAAATTGAACATGTCCTAGTGGCACCAATCATGTAGAAAAGGTACAAGTAACAGTCCATAATTTTTTTTTTTTTTTACAATCACTGATCACACAGTTCATCAGCAGAAATTAAACATGACTAAATGTCACACATCTTGTTGAAAAAGTGCAGGTAACAGTTCAGAATATTTATCTTCACTAATCAGACAGTTCAGGCATGAACAATAGTTTGAATGCACATACAAATGCTTTTACAGTAACATACAAATCATAACAAACACACAAATGATATCAGATAATTGTCCTATTAACTATTACAATACACAAATACCAGTAAACCTATAATATTTATGGGTGTCAGTGCAAGCCACTACCAACAAATAAAATAATATTTAGGAGATAGGTGGTTAGGATTAGTAAAGGAAAACACACAGAACACACTCACTCATCTCTCATCCACATTAAGTACTACTGTGTAACTGAATAGTGTTAATTGTGTAAATGAAATTCTGTCTAAATCTGATGTTCATCATGTGTATCAAGTAGTAGTGGCAGCAATGTATAACAGTCAATAATAGTTAGTTCAACGTCATAGTCATCATGTCAAGACCAATGTTTGCCAAGCCAGATCAAAATGTACTGTTGTTGAACAACTGTCAGTGAGCCAAGATATGCAATTACTTCCTCTCTCCAAAAAAAAAGTATATACTGCTTAGTTATTTAAGAAAGTGTGTCTATAGACTATCTTCCTTCTATTTTAATGTTCTAGTCTGCCATCTTCATCCTCCTTGTTCCATAAGACCAACAAAAAAAATATGCTCCTCACTTACTTTACCTCTTATACACCAAAACTCCAATAATCATCAGCTTCACACAATCTCAATAATACCTCAATAATACCTCTTCAATACGTCTTATCATCAATATCATTTACCTTACCTCTTGTCCACAAAAACTCCAATAATCATCTACTTCACATACTCTCAATACCTCAATAATACGTCGCTACATATAAACCTCAGCACCAATATCATTACACTTCCATAACAACTCTTTCCTCTAGTCAGTCTCCTCGAACAAGTACAGATAAAATCCTAATGCAAACCTCATCATCCCATACAATCCGAAGACACATTGTCAACACACAACCTCTGTGTAATCCATCTGACCCAAATTTTCTACTCATTATAAATTATAAGATACATTTTGGTTCCTTGTCCATCATTAAATAAAAGAAATGCATACCTGACCTCTAACAGACTTAGTTCGAATAACTCTCAGTAATTAAGTACGATTACGGAGTGTGAATGATCATAATGTTTCACAGTGTGTACACCACTTCAAGAATTATGGCAGACAGAAGCAAACATGTGGAGTATTTCTTGTGTCAAGTGTCACTTCCTATTTCAATTGCTCACGAAAAATGCAGTGTAATAACTGTTAATGGTCTAAACCTAGTATTGGTATGTCATGTCGTTAGCTTCCTTCCTATTAGCATAAAGTTATACAGCTTCCATAAAACCTCAGCTCATGTGACTTCTATGAAGTTTCTTTGTACCAATGTCGTTCGTCGAATTATAGCAGTTCATTTTCTTATCTTAAAAATATAAGGCACTGAGCGTAAGCAAAACAAGCAATAGCGAGTAAATATACCAGTAGAGAACAGAATGTCAACAAGTGGATGCAGCACAATCCCTACAACGAGGCTCTGCCAAGTGAACAATATATAATTAATACCACAGTGTAACCTAAACTCTATGTTCATACACAGTATATCAGCATTTCTATACACCAAATTAAAGAGTAGTTATGACAACAAACAGAAATGTGTAAATATGCAATACATATGCATAGCAGCAAACAGGCCATTAGCATCATATCAGCATAAGCAAATAAATGTTCATATGTCATCTTAACAAGTAAACATGGAGGCGCAAGAATATAAATCACAAAGTATAACATACATACATAATCACAGTCAGCACAATAAATCAGGTTACAATTATAATTTAAATAAATAAGCACAGCAGGCATATAATTAAAAAAAATATGACATCAGTGAAAAAGCATAGCAGCCAAGCGATGCATAATATATACAAATAACAACCCTGTTCATTAATCAATAATTGTCAAAATCAGTAAATGTACGCAAGCACGTCGCTTCACAAGTAAATTCATAGAACATGAAATTAGCACAAAGTATGAATCACGTAATTGCGAGCAGCAAATTACGTCTAAGTACGTACCTAAGTGGAAATAGGTTACCTGAAAAGTAAACTCAATTAACAGTTACCTTTTTTTTTTTTTTTTGTTTTTACCTTCATATATATTGACGAAATGCACTCTGATCATTACAACAACATCTGCTATCTCTCCCATCCAAATAACTGCATAAAACATGGAACAAACACTCTTTACTACCACATCTCACTCCGACTTCACGACAAGCAGTGCCCACTAGCACATCTCGGTACGACTGACTACAACGAGCTCTCAACAAGCACTGACTGCTACGAACTCTTAACACGCACTGTCCTCTACGAGCTCTGGACAAGCACTGACTACCACGAGCTCTTAACACGCACTGTCTACTACGATCTCATAACAAGCACTGACTGCTACGAACTCTCGACAACCACTGTCTACTACGATCTCATAACTAGCACACTGTGGAGGCGGCTTAATAGTACTCTTTGGCGCAATCTCTGGCGCAGTGGCACAGTGTAGCCACCTTTCATATGCCCCTCCTCCACAGGCCAGAATTTGATAGTATTTTTGCCAGCATTGGTGGTGAAAATACCACCAAATTCGTCCAGAAAAATACAGACAAAAATAAAAGATAATATTAATACCTAAATATCACACAATTAGTTAAAAATTTTGGCTATGCACTGACCTTCACTAACCTAATATATGAAATACAGTAAGCAATACAACTTCTTTTCATACATGTGACTTTACATATTAGTTTACACAATATACAAAAAATCAGTTTATACAAATGTTCACATAAAATGCTTTCAATGATTAGTTTATACAAAAAAAAAGGACACTAACAGGTGACATCTTTTTAGTAGAAGCAGTTCATCAGTTGCACCCAGTAGAGTTTAGCAGGTACACCCAGCAACAAGTCACATTAGTTCAGTAGAACCAGTCCATCCGAGGTACCCAGCAATGTTGAGTAGGTGCAGACAGCAACAAGTGACTTCATTTCAGTAGAAACAGTTCATCAGTTGCACCCAGCAATGTTGAGCAGGTGCAGACACCAACAAGTGACATCATTTCAGTAGAAGCAGTCCACCTGTGGCACCCAGTAAAGTTGCAGAGGTACACACAGCAACAAGTCACATTAGTTCAGTAGAAGCAGTTCATCAGTGGCACCCAGCAATGTTGAGTTGGTGCAGACAGCAACAAGTGACATCATTTCAGCAGAAGCAGTTCCATCTGTGGCACCCAGTAAAGTTGAGTTGGTGCAGACAGCAACAAGTGACTTCATTTCAGTAGAAACAGTTCATCAGTTGCACCCAGCAATGTTGAGCAGGTGCAGACACCAACAAGTGACACCATTTCAGTAGAAGCAGTCCATTAGTTGCACCCAGCAATGTTGAGCAGGTGCAGACACCAACAAGTGACACCATTTCAGTAGAAGCAGTCCATTAGTGGCATCAGCAATGTTGATCAGGTGCACACAGCAACAGGGGACATCTTTTCAGTAGAAGCAGTCCATCAATTCACTAGCACTGATCACACTGTTCATCAGAGTTTATGAGCAGAAATTGAACATGTCCTAGTGGCACCAATCATGTAGAAAAGGTACAAGTAACAGTCCATAATTTTTTTTTTTTTTTTTTACAATCACTGATCACACAGTTCATCAGCAGAAATTAAACATGACTAAATGTCACACATCATGTTGAAAAAGTGCAGGTAACAGTTCAGAATATTTATCTTCACTAATCAGACAGTTCAGGCATGAACAATAGTTTGAATGCACATACAAATGCTTTTACAGTAACATACAAATCATAACAAACACACAAATGATATCAGATAATTGTCCTATTAACTATTACAATACACAAATACCAGTAAACCTATAATATTTATGGGTGTCAGTGCAAGCCACTACCAACAAATAAAATAATATTTAGGAGATAGGTGGTTAGGATTAGTAAAGGAAAACACACAGAACACACTCACTCATCTCTCATCCACATTAAGTACTACTGTGTAACTGAATAGTGTTAATTGTGTAAATGAAATTCTGTCTAAATCTGATGTTCATCATGTGTATCAAGTAGTAGTGGCAGCAATGTATAACAGTCAATAATAGTTAGTTCAACGTCATAGTCATCATGTCAAGACCAATGTTTGCCAAGCCAGATCAAAATGTACTGTTGTTGAACAACTGTCAGTGAGCCAAGATATGCAATTACTTCCTCTCTCCAAAAAAAAGGTATATACTGCTTAGTTATTTAAGAAAGTGTGTCTATAGACTATCTTCCTTCTATTTTAATGTTCTAGTCTGCCATCTTCATCCTCCTTGTTCCATAAGACCAACAAAAAAAATATGCTCCTCACTTACTTTACCTCTTATACACCAAAACTCCAATAATCATCAGCTTCACACAATCTCAATAATACCTCAATAATACCTCTTCAATACGTCTTATCATCAATATCATTTACCTTACCTCTTGTCCACAAAAACTCCAATAATCATCTACTTCACATACTCTCAATACCTCAATAATACGTCGCTACATATAAACCTCAGCACCAATATCATTACACTTCCATAACAACTCTTTCCTCTAGTCAGTCTCCTCGAACAAGTACAGATAAAATCCTAATGCAAACCTCATCATCCCATACAATCCGAAGACACATTGTCAACACACAACCTCTGTGTAATCCATCTGACCCAAATTTTCTACTCATTATAAATTATAAGATACATTTTGGTTCCTTGTCCATCATTAAATAAAAGAAATGCATACCTGACCTCTAACAGACTTAGTTCGAATAACTCTCAGTAATTAAGTACGATTACGGAGTGTGAATGATCATAATGTTTCACAGTGTGTACACCACTTCAAGAATTATGGCAGACAGAAGCAAACATGTGGAGTATTTCTTGTGTCAAGTGTCACTTCCTATTTCAATTGCTCACGAAAAATGCAGTGTAATAACTGTTAATGGTCTAAACCTAGTATTGGTATGTCATGTCGTTAGCTTCCTTCCTATTAGCATAAAGTTATACAGCTTCCATAAAACCTCAGCTCATGTGACTTCTATGAAGTTTCTTTGTACCAATGTCGTTCGTCGAATTATAGCAGTTCATTTTCTTATCTTAAAAATATAAGGCACTGAGCGTAAGCAAAACAAGCAATAGCGAGTAAATATACCAGTAGAGAACAGAATGTCAACAAGTGGATGCAGCACAATCCCTACAACGAGGCTCTGCCAAGTGAACAATATATAATTAATACCACAGTGTAACCTAAACTCTATGTTCATACACAGTATATCAGCATTTCTATACACCAAATTAAAGAGTAGTTATGACAACAAACAGAAATGTGTAAATATGCAATACATACGCATAGCAGCAAACAGGCCATTAGCATCATATCAGCATAAGCAAATAAATGTTCATATGTCATCTTAACAAGTAAACATGGAGGCGCAAGAAGATAAATCACAAAGTATAACATACATACATAATCACAGTCAGCACAATAAATCAGGTCACAATTATAATTTAAATAAATAAGCACAGCAGGCATATAATTAAAAAAAATATGACATCAGTGAAAAAGCATAGCAGCCAAGCGATGCATAATATATACAAATAACAACCCTGTTCATTAATCAATAATTGTCAAAATCAGTAAATGTACGCAAGCACGTCGCTTCACAAGTAAATTCATAGAACATGAAATTAGCACAAAGTATGAATCACGTAATTGCGAGCAGCAAATTACGTCTAAGTACGTACCTAAGTGGAAATAGGTTACCTGAAAAGTAAACTCAATTAAGAGTTACCTTTTTTTTTTTTGTTTTTACCTTCATATATATTGACGAAATGCACTCTGATCATTACAACAACATCTGCTATCTCTCCCATCCAAATAACTGCATAAAACATGGAACAAACACTCTTTACTACCACATCTCACTCCGACTTCACGACAAGCAGTGCCCACTAGCACATCTCGGTACGACTGACTACAACGAGCTCTCAACAAGCACTGACTGCTACGAACTCTTAACACGCACTGTCCTCTACGAGCTCTGGACAAGCACTGACTACCACGAGCTCTTAACACGCACTGTCTACTACGATCTCATAACAAGCACTGACTGCTACGAACTCTCGACAACCACTGTCTACTACGATCTCATAACTAGCACACTGTGGAGGCGGCTTAATAGTACTCTTTGGCGCAATCTCTGGCGCAGTGGCACAGTGTAGCCACCTTTCAGTAGTTCTAATTTCTAGGGGACTAATGACCTCAGAAGTTAAGTCCCATAGTGCTCAGAGCCATTTGAACCATTTGAACCATCAGATGCTCACAGTACAGACATATCTGAGCTCAGACTGATCGAGTTGAAGGCCTCGTGTAAGGACTACCTAATAATATAAAGAAGGCGACTCTTACCTAGCGAACTTAAGATTAAGATTACTCACAATATCAAAATCCGTCATGAGACCAAGCCTTTTCAAATTTAGTAATTTTCGTTTTGAGAGTGTTCTGACTCACGAGCAGTTGCGTGTTCTCGATATTTTTAATCTTATAGTTGCATTTCAAGAGATCAATGATCTTTTTTTCCTATTACGTAGCCGTTATCAGAGGCTTCCCCACCTGGGAGTGCAAGAGGTGCACAGCAACCAAGTCGAACCCAACGGGCTGAGCACAGGACATACAACTGTTTACAAGACCCATCAGTCGTTGTTTCTTAAGTGAAACATGAATTAGTCGGAATTCGAACGGGGTCTGTTTTCGGAGAAATGATCAGCTATGTGGAAGGGTGAGTAAAGAGGGTAAAATAAATGTAAATGTCGTGCGACTAGTGCCTCCCGTCGGGTAGACAGTTCGCCGGGTGCAAGACTTGACACCACTTCGGTGACTTGCGCGTCGGTGGGGATGGAATGAAGATGATTAGGACAACACAGCACCCAGTCCCTGAGCGGAGAAAATCTCCGACCCAATCGGGAATCGATCTCGGGCCCTTAGGGCTGACATTCTGTCACGCTGACCACTCAGCTACCGGGGGTGGACAGTAAAAAGGATGATGCTCCAATGAAATTCCCGCATCGACTCGCCGCACGACAAGTATAAAATAATGTCTGAGGCTACAGATGAGCTGATAGCACATCCAGAATCATATTTAGAAATACATTACTTTTATTATTATTACTATTTCTGTGGTTGTTGTTTTATTGTTAGCTCTATTACTAACTATTACATCCGGTCGTGTCGAAGAGTCTGTCACCTTATTACCCTCATCCAGTTAACTGACATCGCTAGACCATCATAACGGCTCTTGTCTCTACACCTATTTAGATATAAGTATTTATCTGATACGGCTAACGTTACCCAAAAGTAAATTTTTTACTAACTATTCATTTGGTTCAGGTAGTGTGTGAGTTCATGAGAAGGAGGAGGAGGAGATTAGTGTTTAACGTTCCATCGGCAACGAGGTCATTACAGATCGAGCACAAGGTCGGATTGAGATAGGATAGGGAAGGAAATCGGCAGTGTCCTTTCGAAGGAATCATCCTGGCATTTGCCTTAAGCGATTTAGGGAAATCACGGAAAACCTAAATCAGGATGACTGGACGGTGGTTTGAACGATCGTCCTCCCGAATCCAACTCCAGTGAGCAAACCATTGCGCTACCTCGCTTGGTGGGTTATGATGAGGTGGTATCAGGAGTCCGGTAAAGCATCAAATCTCCAACATCGCTGCGTCCGGAAAAATATCCTGCAAGAACGGGACCAGCGACGACAGCATAGAATCGTTCAACATGACAGAATTCCAACTCTACCGCAGACTGCTGCAGATTTCTGTGCTAGGTCATCAACAAGTGTCAGTGTGGGAACGATTCAACGAAACATCATCGATATGGGCTTTCGGAGCCGAAGGCCCACTCGTGTACCCTTGATGACTGTACGACGCAAAGGTTTAGCCTCGTCTGGGCCCGTCATCACCGATATTGGACTGTTGATGACTGGAAACGTGTTGCCTGTTCGGACGAGTCTCGTTTCAAATTTTATCGAACGGATGGACGTGTATGGGTATGGAGACAACCTCATGAATTCATGGACCCTGTATGTCAGCAGAGGACTGTGCAACCTGGTGGAGGCTCTGTAATGGTGTAGGGCATGTAGATACGACAGGTGACACGTACGTTCTGTCTGATCACATGCATCCATTCATGTCAGACGGACTTGGGGAATTCCAGCACAACAATGCGACACCCCACACGTCCAGAATTGTTACAGAGTGGCTCCAGAAACACTTCTAAGTTTAAACACTTCCGCTGGCTACCAAACTCTTCAGACATGAACTTCACTGAGCTTATCGAGATTGCCTTGCAACGTGCTGTTCAGAAGAGATCTCTTTCCCTCGTACTCTTACGGATTTATGGACAGCCCTGCAGGATTCATAGTGTCTATTCCCTCCAGCATTATTTCAGACAGTAGTCCAGTCCATGCCACGTCGTGTTGCGGCACTTCTGCGTGTTCGCGGGGGGCCTACACGATATTAGACAGGTGTACCCGTTTCTTTAGTTTTTCAGTGTATATAATGGAGGTTATAATGCAGGTGACTCCCCGTAAACAATGTTAATACTTAAAAAACTGCAGAGAAGCGATGTCCATGACTTGGCGCACAATTTGCAAAGTAAATTAAAATTTGCACCATAAAGCTAATACGACGTATTAGAGCTCAAACTGAGGAACAATTTCGTTCGACTCTAGCACCAACACTGTACATACTGAAATGTCGCCGTCAAGCCAATGAGAAATGCTAAAAACGTTTATCGCTGTTGAAGAATGGGTTAATATTCCTAGTGCTAGTGTTTTTTCTTGTGTACTTCGCGAGTGACAAAAGTTAATTATTGAAACAAGTGTTGTCATTTGAAAACGCATGAAGACCAATGAAAGCCAACTGCGTCATCGTATGAAGTGCCAAACACAGTAGGAACCCCATGCTGCAATTGCAAATCGAACAGCTATTATATTTTAACTACTTATAATTTGCATCACAGTCGCGTGATTTATAAATGATTGAAATTTAAATGCCGTGTGGCTAGGGCCTCCCGGCGGCTATACCGTTCGCCTGGTGCAAGTCTTTCGAGTTGACGCCACTTCGGCGACTTGAGTGTCTATGGGGATGAAATGATGATGATAAGGACAACACAACACCTAGTCCCTGAGTGGAGAAAATCTCCGATCCAGCGGGGAATCGAACCCGGGCCGTTAGGTATGACATACCGTCGCACTGACCACTCAGCTACCAGGGGCGGACACAAATGATGATTAACCACTTTCATATTATTGTAGGATTAATTTTGAGGCAATATTTGATTCGCCGAACTAACGCACGTTCGATGATGTACTCGTCTTACCTATTTACAAATGTTATTAATAATTGTAACTAACCCTTTAAAGCATAGGATGTGAGAGGCCAGCAAGTGAAATGCCGTCAGAAGCCAAGAAGGCCAGCAGATTCGTTAGCAGTGAGAGACGCAGGGGCTCTGCCCGCGGTTTTCGTTGTTGTCGATTGATTTTGTTTAAGTGGCATGAGCGATGAATAACTGTAATTTCTGTATAGTCAGAGTGACATAATAATATAATAAGCGCGTTCGCTCTAGAAGAGTGGATTCTTTCGCTTTCGTCCGAAAATTCTCTCACTGAATTGCTGCCACGCATATTTAGATGAGCCTTTCATCAATAAAAACTAATTATCTCATAAACATATTACCTTCATTGCATAGAATGAGCAGCTGTTATCCGCAGAGCAGCGCTTAACGGTAATTCGCTACTAACCCGTAAGTTTGAATTTATTTAATGAAAAATATTTTTAACCACGGGAATTGTGAATTTGGATCCGCCTTGCTCATTATTTTCTATGATTTGGAATGCACATCAATAAGTCAAGTATGTCTTACCCAGAAAATAAATTTATATCTGTGTGAGACAAATGAATGTACGTGTTGTAGCTTATCTTTACAGATTGTTGTGAATTTCTCTAAATTTGAGAGAACATTGGTTCAGAATGCGGAAATGCTGAATTTGCGCAGCATAGAATATCAACTGTTTCTTTGGAGGAGATGTTGATAAGCAGAAAATTAAGGAGACATGAAATATTAGCGACCAAAGACGTTGTGAGCAATATTCTGAGAGGCAAGTTTTACTGCGCGCCAGGAGAAGCAAACGTCATTAATCAAGGCGAGAGCAAAGTTCCTCTACGGCATAATTAATTTCTAAGGGCAAGGCTCTGTTAACGCTGGTTTTGGTACTGATTTTACTTTCTTATAACCCACCAGAGAAAATAGGGGTGTAACACGATTGAAAACATTTCAAACATTTAGAAATGATAACTATTAATGTACAAAAAGTCACCTCTCTTTTGGACACCCTACTAGTGTGAAATTTTTCTTACTTGGCAGGGAAGTATCTTAATGTAATGTAATGAGCTTTAGAGGCCAAAAAATGTATTGTTAATGATTACCTGCAAGCTGTGGGATATGAGCGCCGTTAAGCAGTTCATGTTTTCCCTGACCAACGATTATAACAAGAAGACATGTTGCTTCCATCTCCAACAGAAGAAAAGAGAAGAACGAATTTTACTGATACCTCAAAGGATTGATTCTCGACATTCAGGATAATTACAGGTAACGAATTAACTGTTGTAAGAAAGAAATTTCAGATAACAATTAATTAGTTTGAAGATTGTTTAACTGTAAGATGCCAACATCGCGCTACGCTCTTTTGTTTCGACGAATTTACTACGTTACGCACTAACGTCCATGTTTTCTCACAGCCATTTTAAGAGCTCGTTTTATTTAAAAAACTAAGCATGAATTCATAGATCGTGTGCAGATGTAAATCCAACCAGTAACAACAATTCGAATTGATGTCTGTAAACAGTGTCAGGTGATGTTACAACTAAGCTCGGTTCGCTGATGAAATCAAACTCATGTTTCTTGATTTGGTCTAAGTGTTTAGTGTCCGTAGCTCCACTTTCGTGAGGTCAGTGATTCATAGGTGGCAGCATTTCCAACATCTTCCCGAAAATGTTATCAGATCGTGTGCAGATGTAAATCCAACCAGTAACAACAATTCGAATTGATGTCTGTAAACAGTGTCAGGTGACGTTACAACTAAGCTCGGTTCGCTGATGAAATCAAACTCATGTTTCTTGATTTGGTCTAAGTGTTTAGTGTCCGTAGCACCACTTTCGTGAGGTCGGTGATTCATAGGTGGCAGCATTTCCAACATCTTCCCGAAAATGTTATCTGACATAAAGCCAGGGTACAGAGAGTATTTGAACAGGATAATTATGCTGTTCATTTCCAATTTCGCACAGAAGCAGTTTGCTACGCTCAGATCATGTTAGTGACCGACACCGGTCTTTGAGAGTTCTAAATAGAATTAAATAACATTCACCGACTGCAACAATTTGAATTGATATTTGCAAACAGTGTCATATTTGAGGTAGTCACTTCGTTTCATTTCTGTTGATATCACAATCATAAATTTTTATTTGGCGTATGTGTTTAGTGTCCGTAGTATTTCTTTCGGAAACATTTTCGAAAAATTAGCACCTTGACCAAGGGGTCGGTAATTCATATGTGGACAGCATTTTCAACGGTTTCTCGAAAACGTTATCAGACATACAGTCAGAGTACAATAGAGTATTCGAACAGGATAATGGCGCTGATCACTTCCAATTTCACACAGAAGTAATTTGCTGCGCTCAGAACATGTTAGCGACAGAAACCAGTCTTTGAGAGTACTTAATAGAATTAAATAACATTCTCTAGTAGACTTGGTATTGTTGTACCGAGATTTTACTGAAAGGAAGTTGCGTCTACGTGTGATGACTGCATCTACTGAAAAACTGCTCTTGTTTTATTTCGAACTAGCAAGGGTTCCCGGCTTCACTAAGGGAGTTGGTATGAGATTGTGTCGAAGTCGGAATAAAAGGACAAAAATTTAAAGTATGAGAGATTAAAATTTTTTATTGGATACACACTCTAACTATTTACAATACTTATTTATAAACAAGGTTTTTCATTTTGTTATGCGGGGTATATGTGTACAAATTTTTCAAATTTCCTACTCTAGATCAAGCTGCGTATAGATCACCGTGTGAGAAGCAGGAATCTTTGAGGTTGACATCGCAATATTTTAAAGTTTGCCCTTGGCTTTGTTAATTGTAAAACTGTACACTAATTAGATTGGTAACTGCAGCCTTTTAAATTGGAAAGGCAGTATAGTAGAGATCAGTGATATTATGGGGATAAATAGTGTGTGTCTTTTGTACTTTCCAGTCATAGATTCGGCTTCGATGATATTCGATAGTTGTTTGGCGATCATCCTTGTTCCATTGCATAGTTTTGATGATTTCAGATTTCTAAGTGGTTTGATCATAGATCGAATTTTAAGTCGAAGACAGTGTAACGGCATTCCTTGTCTTGCAAAGGCTTAGAAATTCTACATGGACCTTCACACTTTCTTCAACTTTAATACTATCGTGTTGATCGATTTTTATATTTTATCTTCACTGGGAATTTTCTTTTGAATATTAACGTTTATATCGTCAACAATATCATTTTTAGTTGTCAAAATTGCTCTTTAAAACAGCACGTTCAGAATGTTAAAGCTGTGAACAATACGTGTATAATTTTGGTCGATTAGTTCATCGTCAGCATGGGCTACGTGACAGAAATAACTGTTGAGTTTCATGAGGCCGGTCGTCTGGTCAGTAGGCTATGTGTCTCCTCCTATTTGTAAAAGTAGTTGAGCAAAATCTGCTGTTGTTTCGTCTTTCGATAGTTCAACTCTGGTTTTTTTGTTAGTGGCAGTATTTGTATGTGACCAGAGATTTGATTTTTTTTAAGCATGCATCGTTCTCGTCTGCTGGTGTTGACTTGGAGACAGCTGGAAGAGTTTGTCGAAAGTCTCCTGAGAGTATGAGTACAGCTCCTCCCACCATTCCAGAGTTTCTTCGCAAGTCTTGTAATATTCGGTCCATGACTCCCAGTGTCTCTATGTGCCATTGTCCATTCGTCCCAGAAGATAATTTTAGCTTGTTTTAGAAGGTCACCTCGTCCAGATACTCTTGAGATTTTAAATATCGGGTATTGTTCTTCGTCTATATACAACAGTAGCTGTAGGTGGGAATGGGCAGTTAGTCCTCCTTTCATAAGTGTGGCTGCAATGCCGTATGATGGCAGTACAAGTGCAATGTGTTGCTTAGCAGTATTTCCACCAGCAATAGATTTATGGGAAACGTTTTACCGGTGCCGCCTGTTGCGTCCAGTTAAATACACTCCTGGAAATTGAAATAAGAACACCGTGAATTCATTGTCCCAGGAAGGGGAAACTTTATTGACACATTCCTGGGGTCAGATACATCACATGATCACACTGACAGAACCACATGCACATAGACACAGGCAACAGAGCATGCACAATGTCGGCACTAGTACAGTGTATATCCACCTTTCGCAGCAATGCAGGCTGCTATTCTCCCATGGAGACGATCGTAGAGATGCTGGATGTAGTCCTGTGGAACGGCTTGCCATGCCATTTCAACCTGGCGCCTCAGTTGGACCAGCGTTCGTGCTGGACGTGCAAACCGCGTGAGACGACGCTTCATCCAGTCCCAAACATGCTCAATGGGGGACAGATCCGGAGATCTTGCTGGCCAGGGTAGTTGACTTACACCTTCTAGAGCACGTTGGGTGGCACGGGATACATGCGGACGTGCATTGTCCTGTTGGAACAGCAAGTTCCCTTGCCGGTCTAGGAATGGTAGAACGATGGGTTCGATGACGGTTTGGATGTACCGTGCACTATTCAGTGTCCCCTCAACGATCACCAGTGGTGTACGGCCAGTGTAGGAGATCGCTCCCCACACCATGATGCCGGGTGTTGGCCCTGTGTGCCTCGGTCGTATGCAGTCCTGATTGTGGCGCTCACCTGCACGGCGCCAAACACGCATACGACCATCATTGGCACCAAGGCAGAAGCGACTCTCATCGCTGAAGACGACACGTCTCCATTCGTCCCTCCATTCACGCCTGTCGCGACACCACTGGAGGCGGGCTGCACGATGTTGGGGCGTGAGCGGAAGACGGCCTAACGGTGTGCGGGACCGTAGCCCAGCTTCATGGAGACGGTTGCGAATGGTCCTCGCCGATACCCCAGGAGCAACAGTGTCCCTAATTTGCTGGGAAGTGGCGGTGCGGTCCCCTACGGCACTGCGTAGGATCCTACGGTCTTGGCGTGCATCCGTGCGTCGCTGCGGTCCGGTCCCAGGTCGACGGGCACGTGCACCTTCCGCCGACCACTGGCGACAACATCGATGTACTGTGGAGACCTCACGCCCCACGTGTTGAGCAATTCGGCGGTACGTCCACCCGGCCTCCCGCATGCCCACTACACGCCCTCGCTCAAAGTCCGTCAACTGCACATACGGTTCACGTCCACGCTGTCGCGGCAATGCTACCAGTGTTAAAGACTGCGATGGAGCTCCGTATGCCACGGCAAACTGGCGACACTGACGGCGGCGGTGCACAAATGCTGCGCAGCTAGCGCCATTCGACGGCCAACACCGCGGTTCCTGGTGTGTCCGCTGTGCCGTGCGTGTGATCATTGCTTGTACAGCCCTCTCGCAGTGTCCGGAGCAAGTACGGTGGGTCTGACACACCGGTGTCAATGTGTTCTTTTTTCCATTTCCAGGAGTGTAATTCCGTTAGTGTTGTTGTCTATCCTGTTCATGATAACGTTGTAAATTTCCATTTGATTGCTATTAGGAAGTGTTTTGTTTTTAGCAATGTATTGAAGTAGTTATATGATATCGTACCATTTTTCCTTTGTAATTTAGAAGTTTAGCACACTGAAATATCAGTGGCGCTTGCATCCCAAGTTATACCAATGTTTGGTTGTTTATTGCTAATTATTTCTCTAAGCGAATGATTGTTTCATTGAAGATCTCGTCTTTGGATTCGATGGTCAGTTCAGGATGGGCTTGTCGTATTTGGTACAGTATGTAGGAGTTCCATAGCTGTTTTGGGGTCGATGGGTTACGTGTTGTTAGAATTGTAGCGAATAAGTCTCTCGTTTGTTCCATAAAATTTCAGAGGTGCAGGCGCATAAATTTTACTTCTTTTTCTAATATATCGCTTATATACCGTCCATCCATCTTCAGAGTAAGCGAGGCGACTCATTTCTTCAGCTGAGACTGTGAGTGAGGCTTCTTGTAGTGTTAATTCCGAATGGTTGTCGTTTTTCAGCAGTCCTAAGCTTTGGCATGCCTCTGCGTACGTCTGGAGTAGATGTACGTCAACAGTCTAGAAATCAATGAAACTTGTTGGTCCCCTATTTCGTGTAGCAACATCCGGCAGTAAAACTATTCGGTGTTGTTTCGATGTGCGTCAGTTTTCACGATTCCTGGATGATCTTCTACTAGAATTCGTGGTTTTCGTCATTTAAAGATTTTTCTTGTTATGTTCCACGTATAATAAATAGTGACGTCGACATATAGTAATGTTTTCGTGAATGGATCCGTTTGGCGCAGTTGGTAGAAAGCTGTTAGTTTTGCACTCTGAGGTGGTTCGTTTGCAGTTTTTCTGGCGGTGTCTGTTGTGAAGTAAACTCTCTGTCCATTTTCCAAATGCACTACTAGATATGGCGCAGTTGGTTAGCATTCGTATACGGGGAAACCAAAACCTCGCCACGCTGCTTCGTTGATGTTGCTATATCTGTCCATTTGGTACATGAGGATCTCATCGTTTCTGTTTTGTTCTTCGCTGTCTTTCGCTATTTGAAATACTTCCATGTCACTGTATTTGTTCACACAAGTTACAAACATATTTGATGGATTTGAATGAACGTTTATGTGTGCATGGAACGTTTCGGAAAAATAGTGTGTTGCATTGTATTGACCACTGCTCATCTCTTTCCAGTTCGTCGCTGCAAGTACTCGTATTTTGCTGTGAAGCCATCGTTTTTGGATGATCGTCTTTTGTATTCTGGATAGCCATCAAATCCGCTTTGTGTGTAGTCCAAGTAGGGTTTTGGGTATATTTTTTGTACATTTTCCATCACTCATACGTGGCAAACTGGGGCTTAATGGCCCAAATGTTTCGTGAACCATATTCCTCACTACTATGTCGTACAATTCCGTATCTTCTTGTTGATTGGGAAATTCATCTTGGATGATTTTGTCGATATCCGTGTGGTGAATTCTGTCTTGTAGCCATATGAGATTGTGTTAATGAGTCAGTCCTCGTTGTACATCCAGCACCTAACGTCTCCAAAGTAGTAGCGCAAACACAGCGTATGAAAGGGCAGTGCTTTGGCGGAGCTGTCATTTGTACTCAGGTGATGGATGTGAAAAGACCTTGAACGCGAAATCGTACTTGGAGATACACGCAAGGGACACTACTTTTCGAAAACCTTAGGGAATTTAATACTCCGAATTACACAGTGTCAAGACTGTGCCTCGAACTCCCAATTTCAAGCATTACCTCTCACCGCGGACAACTCAGTGGCAGATGGTCTTCAATTAACAACCTAGAGCAGCAGTGTTTGTGTAGAGTTTTCAGTACTAACGGTCAGTAGGACGAACGTATCCGTTAGGACAGTTAGTCGAAATGTGGCGTTAATGGGATAAGGAAGCAAACCACCGATGCTATTGTATTTTCTAACAACACGCCGTTGCCTGCAACGCCCCTCCTGGACTGGTGAACATATCGGTTGGTACCTAGGTGACTGGTTGGATGATTCCCGATTTCAATTGGTAAGAGCTGATTGTAGGGTTTGAGTGTGGCGCAGACCCAACAAAGCCATAGACCCAATTATTGAACAAGGTACTGAGCAAACTGATGTGGGCTGCGCTTACATCGAACGGGTTGGGTCCTCTGGTCCCACTGAATTCATCGTTGACTGGAAATGGTCATGTTTGCCTACTTCGAGGCCATTTGTAGCCATTCAGGAACTTCATGTTCCCAAACAACGACGGAATTTTTATGGATCACGATGTGCCCAGGCACCGAGCCACAACTATCGCGACTGGTTTGGAGAACATTCTGGACAGTTAGAGCGAATGACTTGGCCATTCCGATCACTCGACGTGAATCCCATCGAAATTTTAGGGCCGGCCGTGGCGGCCGTGCGGTTCTGGCGCTGCAGTCCGGAACCGCGGGACTGCTACGGTCGCAGGTTCGAGTCCTGCCTCGGGCATGGGTGTGTGTGATGTCCTTAGGTTAGTTAGGTTTAAGTAGTTCTAAGTTCTAGGGGACTTATGACCTAAGCTGTTGAGTCCCATAGTGCACAGAGCCATTTGAAATTTTATGGGATATAATCAAGAGGTCAGTTCGGGCACAACATGGATATAATCAAGAGGTCAGTTCGGGCACAACATTCTGCAAAACACTTTCGCAATTAGGGACGGTTCTAGAGGCAATATGACGCAATATTTCTGCAGGAGTTTTCCAACGACTTGTTGAGTCCACGCCACGTCGAGTTGCTGCATAAGCAAGGCAGTAGGAGGTCCGGCAAGAGATTAGAAGGTATCCTACGACTTTTGTGTCCTCATTGCATATGGGTCAAGTAAAGAACGTATGTTCCTTTGAAGTTTTTCGTTCAGAATCACCAATAATTACCCGTTAAAGCATGTCCCTTTCCTCCTGATATAACGTGTATTTTATTATGAAGAACAAAATCCATTTAGTCTCTTATTAATTTGCCCCTTATCGGATTATCGCTTTTATTTGCTGTAATTTAGAAACTCTATGGCACCACCTTGGTGTATGGGACATCATTACCGAGCTAGAGAGCATAACGATAGATCCTTCGGAAACTGATAAGAAAACTGAGTGGAGATAAAAAGTAAGATAAGTAGTTTTTATCACTCGTGGCAGAGGAAAATGAATCTGGAGCTGATAAGCTCTGGCGGTTTGCCTCAAGTGTAGAGTGTCACGTGGCAGCCTACTGAGTCTACGTGTGCGAAGGATGCGACGCAAGGACGAGAGAGATGCGGGACGTAGCAATAAAGCCTCACACCAGGCCACGCTACCCCAAGCCACGCCGTGGCGCACAGACTGCTCCTGTAGCAGCAGACTTTACGGTCATTATAACTCTATACCTGCACGTGGCGAGATTTACACCGGCCGTAAAGCGCAGGAGAGCACAGCAGAAGCGCGGCGAGCAGGGGAGAGGAAAGTACCTGCAGAGACAGCACGGCGAGCAGTCGGCGCGCGCGATGCTATCTGAGGGGGCGGCGGCGGGGCGTGGGCGGTGGCGCGAGCCGGAACTGCAGCGCGGCCCGCTGTCTGCCGACCGCTTGTTTACGTTCAGACACTTGCTGTGTCTCCACTGCCGGCCTGTGTTATCAGGCACCCGTCGCGCGGAGCTGGCGGGGATAACTCACTGTAGCCCAGATCAGGTGGGAAGAGGAAAGAGCAGCATGTCAGTGTTGGCAGACAAGAACAGAGGGGAAGCTGCCAGTTTGGAGAGGCTACATTGCTGGCCGTTAGTACTGCCACACCATGAAGACAGCACGCTACAAAAATTATACTGGCATGAAGTTTTGTGCCTCGTACTGGGTGGTTCCAATTAAAATTCAGCCACTCACAGAGCTCAAGTGTGGGATGCTGTTATCGTATGGCAGCGAAACTTCGTAGGTATTCCAATGTGTTAACGGTTCCAAGTTTGGCCACCACGTCCAGATTTGGTGCTGTGAATTTAAGAAAAGATCAGATTCTTTTTTATTATTATTATTATTAGTCTTGGTTTGACGCGGCTCGCCAGGAATTCCTCACATGTGACAATCTTTACATCTCAGAGTAGCACTTGCAATGTACGTCCTAAGTTATATGCTTGATGTATCCCAATGTGTCCCCTCTACAGCTCCCTCTAGTACCATGGAAGTTATTCGCTAATTTCTTAACAGATGTCCTATCATGTTTCCATATATAGTCGATTAGGGCAGAAAATTTCAACAAATGGGAAAGGCTCAATGTTAATTTCCGTATTAACCTTCGGTTATACAGTTTGTTCAGCATGAGCACCAAGACGTCACATCCGTAAAACGACATGATCAACAGCAGCTCTGGTGAAACGGGGCGACGTGTATACTGTCCTTCAGATAAGGAAGAGTCCGAACGTGTCCCAGGTAAACGCGCTATTTTAGATATCCTCAAAGTCAAAACTCACTCGGATTTAGGTCAGGTGACCTTGCTGACCATCCATCTGGAATACCTCTGAATATAAGGCGTTCGTGGAAGGCTGCATTAAGCAGATCGCTGTGCGAGTGGTATGAGCGTTCCCCGTCTTGCAGGAAAGTAGTGGTTTCCACACATTTGTGCTCTTCCAAAGCAGTGATCACATGCTGTACAAGGAGGTCTCGATAAGTTACCGACGTCATGGTACAACTGACAGGAACTCTGGGTGAATTCTCTTCAAAGAAGAACGGGCCGAGAATAAAGATGCTTGTCAACCCCCACCACTCAGTCGTATAAGGCTAGTGCAATGGCTCTTTGCGCACAACACGTGGTTTAACAGTACCACAAATACGACAATTATGTGCATTCACTCCACCCTGTAGTGTAAAATGTGCCTCGTTCCTCCATAGAACATTCCCCGGCCACATGTCACGAGCTATCTGTGCCAGAAACCGAAAAGCCAATTCAGGACGTTGTTGTTGCCGGCCGGTGTGGCCGTGCGGTTCTAGGCGCTTCAGTCTGGAACCGTGTGACCGATACGGCCGCAGGTTCCAATCCTGCCTCGGGCATGGGTGTGTGTGTTGTACTTGGGTTAGTTAGGTTTAAGTAGTTCTAAGTTCTAGGAGACTGATGACCACAGATGTTGAGTCCCATAGTGCTCAGAGCCATCTGAACCAGGACGTTGTTGCAGATCACTAAGTTTCAGTTTGTACGGGTACTGTCTGTACTGTTGATCATGGGATGGACAATTCTCGTGACACTGCACAAGCACTAGCAACGCGTGGGGCACGTGCTGCATGATCAGATACAACGACAACAACCTCGTCAGTAACTTCCTCCGGACAGTACGTCTTCCTCTTTGCCAGCCTGTGTGGCCGAGCGGTTCTAGGCGCTTCAGTCTGGAACTGCGCGACCGCTACGGTCGCAGGTTCGAATCCTGCCTCGGGCATGGATGTGTGTGATGTCCTTAGGTTAGTTAGGTTTAAGTAGTTCTAGGGGACTGACGACCTCAGATGTTAAGTCCCATTGTGCTCAGAACCATTTGAACCATTTCTTCTTCTTTCAGGTGCTATGCCAAGCTCACCCGAGTTACCGAATTTCATCATCATCTTCTTTAAACCATTTAACGACGTAGGGCCTCTCCCCAACCGGCAATACTCTAACAATGGAGCAATTTAAGAGCTGCTGGCGCTCGGATAAAAGAGTTTCACTTAGAACGCAGGGTATCTCTTCTCGATAACCATACTAATCACTCACGTTATGGATTGTCAAATGACAGCGTAAAGGTCATGCAATTCTGTGTGTTGGAGTTCGACAAAAACAAGGGTGCTAAAGCTGTTCAACGGATGTTTAGAACTTACTAGGGTAAGACGCCACCAACAAGGAATGCCATTTACCACTGGCACAACAAATTCGTTACGACGGGTTGCTTGTGCCCAGCAATGAGAAGCGAACGTCCCAGTGTGAGTGAAGTGAATGTGGAGTGCATGCGGCATTCATGAGGAGTCCAAGGAAATCGGTGCGTCCTGCATCTCGTGAACTCAAAATGGTTCCAGTGCTAGTGTGGAAAGTCCAGTGACAGAAGCTGTCTATGAAACCATTCAGATTGGAGCTAGTGCCGAATCTCATTGACGACGACAATGACAAGAGATTTGAGTTTGGTCGCAGTTGCAACAATTGAATGAGGATGGGGATGGCATTGTTGCTCGCTTGATTTTTAGCTACGAAGCCACTTTTTACACTAATGGGAAACTGAACAGCCATAATTGTCGAATCTGGTTTACAAAGCATCCACAATAATGCTTTGAATTCGAGCGTGATTCCCTAAGGGTAAATGTTTTTTGTGCCTTGTCACGTCGAAAACTGTAAGGGTCATTCTTCTTCGCCGAGAGCGCTGTCACTGGGTACTCGTACTTGGACATGTTGCAGCAATTGCTGATGCCCCAAATGCAAACAGACTCTCTGTCATTTTTTAGCAGGATGGGGCTCCATCCCATTTTCATCGTGAAGTTCGTGGGTACCAGAACACGGAGCTGCCGCATGATGGATCGGCCGTGTTACAGAAGGGGACGGCTGTTTCATGAAATGGCCTCCCCGATCACTTCAAAATGCAATATCTTCGACATTTGTACAATGTTTAGTTCTTGTTCAATAAATAATTAATAGTGTTCCTGGATTTTATGTACACCCTATATTTCAGTTACAGTGATGGACAAAATATCGTTCAGTGAATCCAAATGACTTTGGTAACCTCTCAGAAGCTCCCGGTTCTGCTCGCATGCAAATTGTGTTTATAACGTTGTGATTGACAGAGGTTGAAAGAGGCTGAATGGACTGAAAACATACGAAACAAAAATTACTAAGGCAAAAAAATAAAAATAAAAATCTAAGATATTCTCACGATGTACATAAAACGAATCCATTGGATCATAGGATTACAGAACTATCCTCTGGTCTCAGTATTACAAAAGCTACTGATATGGCTTTATCAATGTACTGATTAATACACTCCCGGAAATGGAAAAAAGAACACATTGACACCGGTGTGTCAGACCCACCGTACTTGCTCCGGACACTGCGAGAGGGCTGTACAAGCAATGATCACACGCACGGCACAGCGGACACACCAGGAACCGCGGTGTTGGCCGTCGAATGGCGCTAGCTGCGCAGCATTTGTGCACCGCCGCCGTCAGTGTCAGCCAGTTTGCCGTGGCATACGGAGCTCCATCGCAGTCTTTAACACTGGTAGCATTGCCGCGACAGCGTGGACGTGAACCGTATGTGCAGTTGACGGACTTTGAGCGAGGGTGTATAGTGGGCATGCGGGAGGCCGGGTGGACGTACCGCCGAATTGCTCAACACGTGGGGCGTGAGGTCTCCACAGTACATCGATGTTGTCGCCAGTGGTCGGCGGAAGGTGCACGTGCCCGTCGACCTGGGACCGGACCGCAGCGACGCACGGATGCACGCCAAGACCGTAGGATCCTACGCAGTGCCGCAGGGGACCGCACCGCCACTTCCCAGCAAATTAGGGACACTGTTGCTCCTGGGGTATCGGCGAGGACCATTCGCAACCGTCTCCATGAAGCTGGGCTACGGTCCCGCACACCGTTAGGCCGTCTTCCGCTCACGCCCCAACATCGTGCAGCCCGCCTCCAGTGGTGTCGCGACAGGCGTGAATGGAGGGACGAATGGAGACGTGTCGTCTTCAGCGATGAGAGTCGCTTCTGCCTTGGTGCCAATGATGGTCGTATGTGTGTTTGGCGCCGTGCAGGTGAGCGCCACAATCAGGACTGCATACGACCGAGGCACACAGGGCCAACACCCGGCATCATGGTGTGGGGAGCGATCTCCTACACTGGCCGTACGCCACTGGTGATCGTCGAGGGGACACTGAATAGTGCACGGTACATCCAAACCGTCATCGAACCCATCGTTCTACCATTCCTAGACCGGCAAGGGAACTTGCTGTTCCAACAGGACAATGCACGTCCGCATGTATCCCGTGCCACCCAAAGTGCTCTAGAAGGTGTAAGTCAACTACCCTGGCCAGCAAGATCTCCGGATCTGTCCCTCATTGAGCATGTTTGGGACTGGATGAAGCGTCGTCTCACGCGGTCTGCACGTCCAGCACGAACGCTGGTCCAACTGAGACGCCAGGTGGAAATGGCATGGCAAGCCGTTCCACAGGACTACATCCAGCATCTCTACGATCGTCTCCATGGGAGAATAGCAGCCTGCATTGCTGCGAAAGGTGGATATACACTGTACTAGTGCCGACATTGTGCATGCTCTGTTGTCTGTGTCTATGTGCCTGTGGTTCTGTCAGTGTGATCATGTGATGTATCTGACCCCAGGAATGTGTCAATAAAGTTTCCACTTCCTGGGACAATGAATTCACGGTGTTCTTATTTCAATTTCCAGGAGTGTACATCGCAGTTAACTAAGTAAATAATAAATAAACACTGCGTATAATACTGATTTATTTCTGTTCTGTTCGTAAACAACGTTACGTAGCAGCCCTGAACGACTGAAGTATTTTGCTCTCCCTGTGATCAGTGTTAATAATTTAATTAATAAATAATGAAGGGTGGAGCGTAAGTCCGTAGCGATTTGTCGTAAGTTTAAGAAACAGAACAGATACACCTAACAGAGGCATTAGTATTCAAACCTGCTGTAACTTTTCGAGTCTGCGACTACAGAAATCACGTGCTTTTCAAGCAAAGACTCTTCGAGCCATGTTGGGAGGGCATGTTCATCTGGAAAGGAAGTTCCTTGAATGTCGTTCGACAGAGAGCGGAAAATATGACAAATCTGAGAGCGTAAGATCATACCACAAGGTGGTTGCGGAAAGACTTTCCAACCCAGCTTCTGTATAAAGTTTTCGATCAGACTAACAGAATCCGGGCGGGCGTCGTCGGAGTAGCGTCACTTCACGCAATCTTCTTATGTCTGCATGATGTCTCGGTTGTTGACAATAAATGTCAGCAGTGGTGGTTACACCTCGATGAAGCAATTCGTAGAACACCACGACATCGCTGTTCCACCAAATGCATAACATCATCTTCTGCGGATGCCTGTAACTCTTTGTACGGGGAGCTGCTGCTTTATTTTGGCCCAATCATTCCCTTGTTTTCCTTACGTTACCATAAAGACACCGTATCTTGTCGACCGTAACAATGCAGGATAGGAATGGTTGGTGTTGTTCAAGAGCCAATGAACTGACGACGAGCAAGCCGAGATACACATGTGGCTCTGGCTAAGAGCATGCGGAATCCATACACCTTATTTTTGAACCTTCCTCAGTGTGTGCTAATGTCGCACGATGGTGGAATGATCATAGTTCATCACATTTGCCAGTTATCGAGAATATTGACGTAGATAATTGTGGATTAATGGGTTTTAACGATTTTCATAAAACCGCAAAGGTCTTCCATAACGTGGAGAGTCACTAATATCAAAACGATCCTTCTTAAAACGAGAAAATCATTTTCTTGCCGCGCAGGCATCATCCAACTGGGAACTAATTACATGTGGGGTCCCACAAGGTTCCATTTTAGGGCAATAACTTTTTCTTGTGTATATCAATGACCTTTCATCAGTAACATTACCAGATGCCAAGTTCGTTTTGTTTGCCGATGATATAAACATTGCAATAAAGTGTAGTCTTAGAAAGATCGGCTAATAAAATATTTGTGGACATTAATCACCGGTTCCTAGCCAATTCTTTGTCACTAAACTTTGAAAAAACACACTACATGCAGTTCAGAACCTGAAAGGGGTGTCCCACGAGTATATGCCTAACATACGATGACAAGCAGATAGAAGAAGTGGACAGTGTTAAATTCTTGGGATTACAGCTTGATAATAAATTCAAAAAATGGTTCAAATGGCTCTGCGCACTATGGGACTTAACATCTGAGGTCATCAGCCCCTTAGAACTTAGAACTATTTAAACCTAACTAGCCTAAAGACATCACACACATCCATGCCCGAGGCAGGATTCGAAACTGCGACCGTAGCGGTCGCGCGGTTCCAGACTGAAGCGCCTAAAACCGCTCGGCCACACCGGCCGGCCTAATAAATTCAACTGGGAGGAGCACACCACAGAACTGCTGAAGCGTCTTAACAAATTTCTATTTGTAATGTGAATTGTGTCAGACAAAGGGGATATAAAAAGAAAAAGCAGGCATACTATGCGTACTTTCATTCCAAAATGTCATATGGGATTATTTTTTGGGGTAATTCATCAAGCCAAGCTAAAGTTTTCTCGGCACAAAAACCTGCAGTAAGAGTTATATGTATGTGAACTCAAGAACATCCCGCAGAAGCCTGTTTAGAGAACTAGGGATACTAACTACTGCTTCCAAATTTACACTACTGGCCATTATAATTGCTACACCACGAAGATGACGTGATACAGACGCGAAATTTAACCGACAGCAAGAATGTGCTATGATATGCGAATAATTAGCTTTTCAGAGCATTCACACAAAGTTGGCGACAACTACAACGTGCTGACATGAGCAAAGTTTCCGACCGAATTTTTCATGCAAAAACAGCAGTTGACCGGCGTTGCCTAGTCAAACGTTGTTGTGATGCCTCCTGTACGGAGGATAAATGCGTTCCATCACGTTTCCGACTTTGATAAAGGTCGGGTTGTAGCCTATCGCGATTGCGGTTTATCCTATCGCGACATTTCTGCTCGCGTTGGTCGAGATCCAATGACTGTTAGCAGAATATGGAATGGGTGGGTTCAGGAGGGTAATACGGAACACCGTGCTGGATCCCAACGACCTTCTATCACTAGTAATCGAGATGACAGGCATCTTATCCACATGGCTGTAACGGATCGTGCAGCCACGTCTCGATCCCTGAGTCAACAGATGGGGACGTTTGCACGACAACAACCATCTGCACTAACAGTTCGACGACGTTTGCAGCAGCATGGACTATCAGCTCGAAGACCATGGCTGCGGGTACCCTTGACGCTGCATCACAGAGAGGAGCGCCTGCGATGGTGTACTCAACGACGAACCTGGGTGCACGGATGGCAACACGTCATTTTTTCGAATGAATCCAGGTTCTGTTTACAGCATCATGATGGTCTCACCCCTGTTTGGCGACAACGCGATGAACGCACATTGGAAGCGTGTATTCGTCATCGCCATACTGTCGTATCACCCGGCGTGATGGTATGAGGTGCCATTGGTTACACGTCTCGGTCACTCTTGTTCGCATAGACGGCACTTTGAACAGTGGACGCTACATTTCAGATGTGTTACGACCCGTGGCTGTACCCTTCATTCGATCCTTGCAAAACCCTACATTTCAGCAGGATAATGCACGACCACATGTTGCAGTTCCTGTATGGGCCTTTCTGGATACAGTAAATGTTCGACTGCTGCCCTGGCCAGCACATTCTCCAAATCTCTCACCAACTGAAAACTTCTGTTCAATGGTGGCCGAGCAACTGGCTCGACGCAATACACCAGTCACTACTCTTGACGGTCTGTGGTATCGTTTCGAAGCTGCATGGGCAGCTGAACCAGTACACGCTATCCAAGCTCTGTTTGACTCAATGCCCAGGCGTATCAAGGACGCTATTACGGCCAGAGGTGGTTGTTCTGGGTACTGATTTCTCAGGATCTATGCACCCAAATTGCGTGAAAATGTAATCTAGCATAATATATTTTTCCAATGAATGCCCGTTTATCACCTGCATTTCTTCTTGGTGTAGCAATTTTAATGGCCAGTAGTGTATTTATTCTTTAATGAAATTTGACATTAAAAATATATCACTTTTTCAAACCAACAGCTCAATTCATGGAATCAATACTAGAAATAAGAATAATCTTGACAAGGATTTAAAGTTACTTAGTCTTGTACAAAATGGTGTTCATTATTCAGGAACACACATTTTCAATAAATTGCCAGCAGCCATAAAAAGCTTAAAAATCAATGAAATTCAGTTTAAGAGAAGCCTAAAGGATTTATTGGTGGCCAACTTCTTCTGCTCCATTGATGAGTTTCTCAATAGAACCTACTGATATATTTGAGTACAATATAACTTCTGCACCATTTCAGTGCATTAATGTGTTCATTGTAAATAAGTATTATAGTAGTTGTATTAAACTTTTATTACCTTATAAAGAAATAAAAATACTTTTTTTATTTTAAATTCAGTGCATTAGTATTTGTAAAGTGATTCTTTCATATAGCGTTCATTAAAAAATGACGATCATTCCACTTGGACCTGTGAAATAGTACACTAACTTGAAACTTCCTGGCAGATTAAAACTGTGTGCCGGACCGAGACTCGAACTCGGGACCTCTGCCTTTCGCGGGCCGGTGCTCTACCAACTTTTTTTTGTTTTTTTTTTCTTTTCTTTTTTTGCTACTTTTTCTTTTTTTTGTTTTTTTCTCATATATTTAAATATTTTGGATCAGGTAGTGGGCTGGCGGAGGGAAGGTGGGCAGGGGTCGCGACCCGAGGCCTGTCCACGATGTCTCCCCCTTCCCATCCTGGTGATGTGAAGTGGTACAAAGGATGCAGTTGGTGTATTATTGTGTTTTTTCTTTAATTTTATTTATTCATTTATTTATTTTGAATTTTTTTTATTTTTTTCATTTTCTTTTTAATGTTTTTAACAGTAAGGAACTGAAAACTAGTAAGAGCACTCTTTGCGTCGAGTTGGGGACGCACATAACTAAAACCATGCTAATAGTTGTAGAAAAAGGCATAAAGAAAGAGAGCAAAGTGCGGGGCGAAGGAAACCATGAAACAAAACTGCAGGGTGGAATCCATACCACCATTAACCAGTGCTACATCTTGCACCGGATGGGAAAACTAAAACTGCGAAGACCTTTTCGCACCGGGGACAAAAAGAGGAAATGGGGCAAATACTGCTACAGAGTGTGAGGGTTCACAACGAAACCCTCCATCTGCTGTATCATCCAGGTATGACTTCTCGTAAAGATGAAAGTAGATACCACGTTGTACCGTGTAGTGTTCTATCATCGTATTGTAATTTTAGCTTCTCTTACCCGTGATGTTCCAGCTACGTGGAGGGTCGTGGAACGCACTCCACAAAAAATTGGAAAAATATTGTCGATACTTAGGGTTACGGAGGATCTTGCAATGTCGTTCCTGCAAATAGTTCCAAAAGTCTAAAGTGTCCTTAGTGCCGTCTTGAAACAAGTAATGCACTGCATGTCCACGAAGCCACGTCATTGCATTAGTTTTAGTGCGTGGGTAATACGTTTCATCCGGGAATAAGATAGTCTTGGGGTCGATATGACTCGGCGTTACCCGAAGGAAGTATGCTGACATTTGCTGCCGTAGACTCGCCACAGCTAAGACGGTGTTCATCGTCGTCTTGAACGCCACAGTTCGTGCACGTGGGTGAGTCTACCATGTGGATCGCATGTAGCCTTGATCTGGTCACCTGCTTACCGTTGACAGTGATATACCACATCGCCGTGACGTCAGTGTCCAGTGTTACGTGGTGAATTGTCCTCCACACTATTGGCCAGTTGACGTTCGGGTGCTTCCTCTCCACGACGTTATCGGGTCGTCCACGTTGCAGGACCCTATAAACTGCCTTTGCCGTCGCCAGTTGAGTCGCTGGTAAGGCAAGTCGAACGTAACTGAGTTAGAGGTAAAAGACACCGATGTAGAAGAGCGAGGAGGGGACATGGTGTATCGGCACAGGCGGCAACAGGGAGGGCGGTGCTAGTTCTTCTATTAACAACCTGGTCAGACTGTCCGGACAGCGGTGCCATAGTTTGACTAATGTGCTCACAAATAGGGCGACGGCTTTGTCATAAACGTGATAAAGGCCAAGCCCTCCCCGATCCGGAGGAAGGGTGAGAGTCTCATATTTGATCTTGAAAAGCATTCCTGAACTCACGAAGGACCCAAAAGCCGCAAGTATACGGCGAGCTAACATCACCGGTATAGGTAATATCTGAGCGATGTGCGGAATGCGTGACGCTCAATGTGTGTTAACATACTGGGTCCGTTGGACGATGTCCAGGGCTCGTAGGCGGTTGTTGGCAATTCCAGTCCGAACATTCCGTAAAAGCCGTCGAAAGTTGTGAGCAGCGGTCCGTCGTATATCGTCTGTAAAGTCAATGCCGAGACATTTCAAACTATCTCTGAGCTGTAAGGGGGTGACACTGTTCTCAGACAAACCGACCCCGATGTTCATCGCCACCGATTTTGCGACGTTGATACGACTACCAGTGGCCATGCCATATTTCGTTATCCAATTTAGTGCGCTAGCGGTGTCGTCACCGTGGCGGATGACAATCACCAGGTCTTCAGCTTATGCTTTACACCGGAAAGTGTGGCCTCGGAACGTCATACCCGTTAGTCGTTGGCGCAGGCCGCAGAGGAGAGGTTCCATGGCCACAGCGTAAAGTAAAGTGGACAGAGGGCAACCTTGGCTTATCGATCGAGAAATGGCGAGGGGCTTCGAAGGTCGGCCGTTGACGATCACCGTGGACGGCGCGCCACGGAGTAGTCGCATGACGACAGTGACGAATGGCTGTGGGTACCGCATATGTTGGAGGACCGCTTCCAAATAGTTGTGGTCCACTCGGTCGAAAGCTTGACTAAAATCGATTCCGCCAGTGCACCCTTCAGAAGACATGCCCTCGCCAGTGAGATCAAGTCACGATATTCACTGAGTGCTGTTTGAATATTATTGTCGCCTCCTAATGACGTTTGATCGGGTGAGATAACATTTCGTAGGGTCTGGTCTATCCGCGCCGCCAACAGTCGAGAAAAGATCTTAAAGTCGCAGTTCAATAACGTCAACGGGCGGTAGTCCTGCAGTCGTGAGCCACCGGACGGTTTGTGAATAGGAATAATCATCCCTTCCACAAGGGCCGCAGGAGTTCGCGACAGATATCCGTCCATCGAGAGGCTAATAAATATTGAAAAGTCCGGTAAAATTCCAAGGGGAGGCCATCAGGACCCGGAGACTTGTTGACAGCACCTTTTCTAATGGCGTCGATCACTTCTTCTTGTGTAATTTCTTCCATCAAGGCCGCTTCCATCGCCGGGGTGACGGTGCCGTAAATCGTCTGAGAGACGTCCTCCAGTGCTGTCGAATCAGGGGTCTGAGCGGAATAGAGCTGGGAATAATGATTGTAGAACGCTGTGTTTATGTCTTGTTGCGTGGTGAGGCGATGACCGTCCTCCGTGTCGATGAAGCGTATCGGCGCTCGTTGGAGTCGTTTACGTTCACGAAGGACGTGGAACATTGACGGGCGTTCGCTCGGTATCCGATCCTGCGTCCTCGAGCGGATGACTACCCCCTCTAGGTGGCGTCGCATATGAGCGATGATCTGAGCCTTAGCACGGTGGACCGCCGTTTGTCGATCCGGAGACGGCGCCATAGCATCGCAGTCGCGCAGGACCCGGAAAGTAAAAGACGAGTGTATGTCTTCGCCAAGTAGCGTAGTCACGACCGTAGGTTATCAACGTTCGCCTCAGTGCCGGTTTGGCACAGTCTAACCACCAGCGGATCGTTGTGGGACATGCACGGAGGCGATTTTCACACGAATGCCACGTATCCTCAACGGCTTGGCGGCAATCCCGGTACGACAGGTGAGCGATGTTTAATTTCCACGGGCTGCGGCTTCTCCACACTTGTTGCCACCGCAGGGTGACGGCACAAATGTAAGCTGAATGGTCCGAGAATGCTGCAGGCCACAGTTCCGCATCCTGTGTTCCAGCGGCGAGAGAGCGTGAGACATAAATCCGATCGATACGACTGGAAGAGTGACTTGTGAAGTGCGTGAATCCCGGTCGGTGGCCGTGAAGATGTTTCCAAGTGTCCACCATCTGCAGGTCTCGAATTAGCGTCCCGAGTTCCGGGCACGGATTATGTCGTGGGAGTTGATCTCTGGGCGCCAGTACGCAATTGTAGTCACCTCCAAACACCAGATGGTCGTGGCGGCCTTGGAAGAACGGGGTGACGTCTTCCGCAAAGAATCGTGAACGTTCGCGACGTTTGTCCGTCCCGGAAGGTGCGTAGATATTGATAAGGCGGACACCCAGTACTGTGAGTGCCATTACTCTTGCCCCAGGCAGAAACAGGATATCGTCCGCCACTATCCCTTCCCGAAGAAGTACAGCGACACCGCTGCCTGTAGGGGAAGCTGGAGAGACGCAAGCATCATAACCGTACATGCCTGGGAAGTCGTCGACGTACACTTCCTGGAGAAGGGCTATGTCGATGGAAGCAGAGTTCAACATATCCTGAAGCAAGGATAACTTAGCGCGCGTTCGTATAGTGTTGATGTTTATAGTTGCAACGCGATAAGTTTGAGGTCTATCCACAGCATCCGTGTTGGCCATCAATACCCTGGTAAGGCTGTCTCGTCACTGTAACTGACGGCGGGAAAGGATCAACACTGGTGGGGTAAATTTCCCCCCGTGTCGTCCGACATGATGGGCAAGCAGTGTTCTTCACAGTCGTCCGCCCAGTCGCCATGAAACATCATTGGCTGTTGGTGGCTGTTAGTGGCTGCTGCGGCACTCGGCGCTGACTCCATCGGCTCTGCTGGCTGGGAATCGGCAGCGGTTGTCTGCTTGTGATCCTGCTGTACTGTGGGGTCTGAGGGGCTGAAGCCGTCACCACGGCGATCCGTTGATTTTGAAGTTACAGCGGCCTCTGTACCGCCGGTACCGTCGTCGGAATTTCCACAGTCCATGTCAGACGATCGCTGCAAACACTCGTCCGATGAAGCACGCCGCCGTCTCTTGTGTTTCCGCGGGGAACGCTGTTTACGGACGTGTGTTTCAGTATCTGAATGTGGGTGGGTTTCTTCAGCTGCTCCGGTGTCTGGTAGAAAAGCCGCTGTCGGCACAACCCGTGGGTCAATATCCATCCTGGCATCCTCGCCTTCTTGCAAGGTCGGTCGGTGATTATCTTCAGGTGGGGGCGCCGTTGTAGAGGCCGGATCCTGTACTGCAGAAGCCATTTTGGTCTCTCCATCGGGGGCAGCTATCGGACTACTGTCGTCAGCATCGGCAAGAGTTGCTGCCCGTGTAACTTCGGCGTAATTGAGAGGAAGGGTCGTCACCGTAGAAGGAGTCACAGATTCACCTGTCGGGATTTGAGTAATCCGTCGTCGGAGACAATCCGACCGGACGTGCCCTACTTGGCCACAACCAGAGCAAGTGCGTGGCTGACCGTCATACATAATGATCGCCCTACATCCGCCGATGACAAGATACGACGGAACATGTTTGGTCAGTTCAATTTTAATCTGTCGTACCCCGTTAAGAACGGGGTACGCTGTAAAGGTGGTCCATTTTTCGTCCATATGGCTGATCACTTTGCCGTAGGGCTGGAAAGCCGCGGTGACTACGTCCGGTGGTACTTCGAAAGGGAGTTCGAAGACGCGTATCGTACGGAGGCCAAGCCCCGCGTGATCGATGGAGATCGCCCCAATATGGCCATCAGAATGTTTGAATTTAAGATCGTTCGCATGTGCGCTCACGATTCTGTTGCACACCTCGTCACTTACTAGCTTGACGTAGACAACACTGCTCGTGATAGAGAGATGGATACCAATTATGTCTCGCGGGTCAATTTTCACGTCGTCACGTAGAAAACGCTCCACTGCAAAAGCTCGCGGTCGAGCATGATCGGTTTGAAAACTGATCTTGATATTGGTTTGTCTCTATGAATGTGCCATGTTGCGTCGGTAGTGATGGACTCTAAACTAGCGGCGACGAAGTAGTGAACAACTACGGGCACTCGCGACCGCGCGGACGGGACGTAAACAAGTCGTCCTCGCCGCAGCGCTGCGGAAAGCAGACTACCGCCAACTGAGCTACCCAAGCACACAATTTTAATCTGCCAGGAAGTTTGATGTCAGCGCACACTCCGCTGCAGAGTGACACTCTCATTCTGAGTACATTAGTTTATTTGTTAGAGTTGCAAATATTTGTCATGTGTTGTTGTTTTTCTGACATGTTCTATATCCTGGAGGACTTCTTCACTACGGATCAATTGGAATGAAAGTAAATCTAATCTAATCTAACCTAATTTCTCCAATGACGTTATCCCCGTACAAGGCGCAAATGGTTCTGGGTTCCTCCGCTGCTTTCAACCCTCTATTGAACTCAGAAAATGTTGAAATGTTCCGATTTTTCTACTTTGCATTGCATGTTCTACCGTACACAGCTTCACTCACTATCTCCAAATGACACGATGACATTATGGAAATTCAAATGGCAACAGTGAGCTAGAAATAAAAATGCACGTGGATAAATGAACCCGTAGCGACCGGAATACCAACATGCAACCAAGAACGCTACGAACCTATGCACCACCATAATAATTAAAACATTTTCTTGTAAGTGGAACTACTTGTCAGAAGAGAGGAATTTTGACCTCATTCTTCGATTGGAATACATCAGTTATTTCGAATATCTTTCCCACAAAAAGTGTCAGAATTAAGATGAATAGTGCTCTGATATCAGGCTTTGCAGAATTAGTTGGCGGAAATCAACCTTATCAAGACTTGCTATGTCACTGCGAATAAGCGATGGTTCTGACTTCCAGCATGTGTTAGTGAGGTTGGGGATAATTTCTGAAAGGCAAATGAAGTACGAAAACTTGAAACACATGAATAGCGCTGATAAAGCGAACATAAGAAATAAGGCTGATATGTACAGTGCGAGAGAATTTCAAGATAGGTCTAGGTCGTGTAGTGGCCAGAAGTGTCTGTTACGTTACATCAGAACCTACTTTTATTTCGTAGGATTTATTCTATGAAGAACAAAGCCATTTTGATCTGAAGCAGTCTGTTTGGAATAAATCGATTGCGCGATGGATCTCGGTTTTATGATAAGTGAGTTGTATAAAACTGTATCATTATGTGAAGTACGTATCTGGTGACAGACAGAATTGGATACTATATGATTCCCACATAAAGTGCATCAACATTTTATTCCCTGTTTTATGTAAAGTCCTGGTCTTCAAGAGATCAGTACTACTGAGTAACGTAATTCAGTTGAAGGCAAGTTGAGAAATTACTGACTAACAATTTTTCATTGAATATGATCGTTAACGAACTGAAAAAGGGGAGCTACAATTGCAACCCGAGATTGGAAAATAGTGCAGGAAGGAATTTCAAAAACATTCACACTATTGCAGCCTTCGCTGACTGATACAGTAAAAGGTTTTCATGATCGTATTGAAAATAAAACAGTCGTGGCTGCAAAGCTATTTTTATTTAAAAGTAACGTGTTTTGCCTTGGTTCAGCGTCATCAGATTACGTAAAAGGAGGAAAGGGACTAACTAAATTATTATCCTATGAATATTATAATACGTGGTGCTAAGCTATGCCAATAATTTAACTAAATCTATGAACAACACTCACATAAAACTGTCTAATGAGGATGATTGTGCCGGCTGCCAAAGCTCACACGCATAAACCCGACTGGAAGAAAATCCGGTCGTCAGAATAACTAAAAAAATCCCACATCTTGTGGGCGGTTGACGTACGGCTTTTGTAGCTGGCGCAGTGAAGTTCATTTAACGGATTTAAGTGAGTGTTGTTTACTATTTCGATTAAATTGTTATCGCAATTTCGAACCACGCCTTATAAAGTTTATAGGATAGTTATTTAATTAGCCTCTTTTTTTCTTCTTAGATAATCTGATGATGTCTAACCACGGCGAAACACGTTACTTTTTTTTATAAGAACAACTTTTCCTAAAGCCGACTGTTTTATTTTCGATACTGCAAAATGTATGTTACAACTTACTAATCCTCCAAAATATAAGTTTTAAGCTCATGAGCAAGAGCAGCAAGAGTATCGCAGACTTTCTAAAAATTCAGTCAGTCAGTACGGCGAAACCGAATATCATTGCCAAAACTTCTCCCAACCGTCGCGTCGTCTCTTAGAATTTCAGTTTCTTCTCCTTGTTTTTTTCTATTTTATTTTTTGAAGCATTTGTCCGCTGTATACGCAATTGTCCTAGTATAAAACTGCATTATATTTTATAGCTGCATAACAATAAGCAAGGGAAAATCTACGGGGGAAGGAAGGAAGATTAGGGCTTAACGTCCTTCGACATAGGGGTCGCTATAGTCGCAGCGTTCCAAGGATGGAGAAGGAAATCGGCTGTGACCTACAAAGGGACCATACCGGGAATTGTGTAGAGCGATTCAGGGGCATCATGGAAACCTAAATCCCGATGGCCAGCTGGAGGTATGAAAGTAAAATCGTGTGCTAACCACTGCGTCATGTTACTCGGTAAGATCTAGACGTTTTGGTCTGTTTTCTTACTGAAACACGCCGAACGTTCTAATACAGTAGAGCACTGATCGAAAGTGCTGTGATATACTTTACATCAGATCATTTTTAAATGTCGTGAAAGCCATTGGTGTGTTTATACAGCTCTCAAAAATGTTCTCGTTCTTCAGTCTGTCTTTTAATGTGATCGTAGACAGAAGATTAACCTCAGTTAAATAATACTCTGATAACTAAATAATGTAAATTAATTAAGACGATCATTTGCGTTCGAGCATTTTTTTAAATATACGTAGAGCAACATATCAAGATAATGCTGTTTCGCAGATATATCTCCTTTGAAGAGGGCACAAGATTCAGTTAGCTCTCTCCAACTATGGAGCGTCTGTCCTCTTTTCATGCAGCTAAACTTAGTTTTGTGATACACATTATTTGTTTACGACGAACAAACAAGAAACAGTGGATTAAGCTTTTATTGCTTGCTGGCTGACGTAGTCTACTGATTTGCATAAGCATTCAGATATCTGCTCATTGCATTTTTTTAGGAGATACTACGTCATTTTGCGAAATTACCACCCCGAGAAACGTGTAAAAGTTACTACTTACTTTTTTAAAATTTGCTTCGTGCGTTAAACACCTTTCTTTCTAATCAGTCGATATCAGAAATTACTACTGAGACTCATATTTATATCAATTTGTACATCTTGCTACTTTTGACTGTCATTTCGCCTGAAATTTTGTAACATATCTACAGCACCTAATCAATATGAAAAACTAAATTATTGGGATCTGAATATTTACTTCTTGCTGAAGATAATATAACTCTTTCTGAATTACATAATTTGTAGAAAACTTTGAACAAGTATTCATTTCTTTACGACTGTGTGATACATCGATTCTGGCCAGTGACAGTTATTGATTGTGTGAACATTTTGTTAGTTTGTGTAGATTTTGGTTTTTCAGTTTTTTAACTCGAATGTTGCCTGTACAAATTTTAGACGGACTGTCTGTAGTTCGAAGTCGATCGAATAATTTCAGCTAAACTTCTAACGGTGTTTGATTTAAGAAGCTACGGAATCGATTAAAGAGATTTTATGCTACACGATTTGTTAACTGCTGGTTATTTGAAAATGGTCGTAACGGATGTGTATGTTCTTGGAAAACAAATAGCGGATACACTCTGCGTTGTCATCTAGTGTGGTCCCTGAGAGCTAGTTGTGGTAAAGGGAACGTTGCAATATTGCATCACTCCGTGTTCCGTGTCCAGAGATTTACGAGGAACGTTCCAGGGAGTAATAAATTATATGTTGCACGGCAAGTAATCATGCAAAGGTTAGAACTGTATATTCCAGAACATGAAACAGAAATTTCGGTAACGGTGAGAGAACGCATATGTTACCAAGTTCCTGATAAAAAGAGGGATATAAATACCTTCGATATGTGGGGAAAAAAAGACCCCCAAGACGTCATGGACTAACAGAAAATGTTATAAAAGTGGTGAGTTGCACAGAAAGTAATAAAATCAGAATGCTTCACAGAACAACTTCCTGAGATGTGGATGGCCGCTATAATAATTTATTTCGTAAGAAAAAAGATGCCCAGACCTATTACGATTTTGTGGATAGTCTATTCGAAAAAGAAAAAAAATGAGACTGAGCCAAGGTAAAGAGCAAGCTCATAAGAAGAAATTTCCACATTGTCTACTATTCATACTTTTGAAAGCAGCATTTGACTCCATTTCTACTTCGCGTGTGTTGATACGCAATTGAGAATTAAAGAATCTAAGTTCACTAATAAATAATCGATGAAGGAGTATAGAGTGAGTAAATGATCAGGTTTGAAAAACTGATTAGTTAGCTATATCAATTTCATCACATTTAAGTGCAGTATTAACACATGAGGTATCTAAATAACTGAACTAACACAAAAAAGCCATATACTTCAAGAGAAGATCTTCGAAGTTTTTTAATATACTAAGGACTTTGCTTTGTTTCCTTCGATTGCAGCAGGACTTCAAAAAAGAATGGAAGATCATAGTTGCGCAAATATGGAAGTAACCTTAAAGTATGACTAAAGTTAAGACCAAACTGCTGTGTAATAATTATGCTGGAATGAAGCCAGAAACAGTGACACCATCAGTGAATCAGTCGACGATTGCCAACTGAAAAGAAGGAATAGGTAGACTGGAAAAGAAATAACGATTCGAATATGTTTCAACTAGGGCTGTACTCAATTTTCAATTATCAGTTCAGCGATAGGAAAGTATATAAGCCGGCCGCTGTGGCCAAGCGGTTCTAGGCGCTTCAGTCCGGAACCGCGCGACTGCTACGGTCGCAGGTTCGAATCCTGCCTCGGGCATGGATGTGTGTGATGTCCCTAGGTTAGTTAGGTTGAAGTTCTGAGGGACTGATGACCTCAGATGTTAAGTCCCATAGTGCGCAGAGCCATTTGAAATTATATAAACAAGCAGCATCTCGCGTCGTGGCCTACTCAGATATCTAAATATACAATAAGTAATAAACAAGAGTCCGAATGGAAAAAGGGAAAGAGGCTAGGAGAAAGATAAAAAAGCATGCACCGGGGGAGGTAAGGACGGCTGGTTAGGTACTCCGAACCTTTTAAGAGACGAGCATACGATTTGTAGACTATGTATTTTGTTTACTATTGTGATGAAACTGCTTTGTCGAATTCCTATAATAATAAACTACTGGCCATTAAAATTGCTACACCACGAAGATGACGTGCTACAGACGCGAAATTTAACCGACAGGAAGAAGATGCTGTGATATGCAAATGATTAGCTTTTCAGATCATTCACACAAGGTTGGCGCCTGTGGCGACACCTACAACGTGCTGACACGAGGAAAGTTTCCAAGCGATTTCTCATACACAGACAGCAGTTTACCGGCGTCGCCTGGTGAAACGTTGTTGTGATGCCTCGTGTAAGGAGGAGAAATGCGTACCATCACGTTTCCCACTTCGATAAAGATGGGATTGTAGCCTATCGCGATTGAAGGTTTATCGTATCGCGACATTGCTGCTCGCGTTGGTCGAGATCCAGTGACTGTTAGCAGAATATGGAATCGGTGGGTTCAGGAGAGTAATACGGAACGTCGTGCTGGATCCCAACGGCCTCGTATCACTAGCAGTCGAGACGACAGGCGTCTTCTCCGCGTGGCTGTAACGGATCGGCAGCCACGTCTCGATCCCTAAGTCAACATATGGGGACATCTGCAAGACAACAACCACCTGCACGAACAGTTCGACAACGTTTGCAGCAACATGGACTATCAGCTCGGAGACCATGGTTGCGGTTACCCTTTACGCTTCATCACAGACAGGAGCGGTGGCGATGGTGTACTCAACGACATACCTGGGTGCACGAATGGGAAAACGTCATTTTCTTCGGATGAATACAGGTTATGTTTACAGCATCATGATGGTCGCATCCGTGTTTGGTGACATCGCGGTGAACGCACATTGGAGGCGTGTATTCGTCATCGCCATACTGGCGTATCACACGGCGTGATACGCACCAATGGGGTGCCATTGGTTACACGTCTCGGTCACTCTTGTTCGCATAGACGGCACTTTGAACAGTGGACGCTACATTTCAGATATGTTACGACCCGTTGCTCTACCCTGCATTCGATCCCTGCGAAACCCTACATTTCAGCCGGATAATGCACGACCGCATGTTGCAAGCCCGGTACGGGCTGTTCTGGATACAGAAAATGTTTGACTGTTGCCCTTGCCAACACTCCAGATCTCTCACCAATTGAAAACGTCTGGTCAATGGTGACCGAGTAACTGGCTCGACACAATACGCTAGTCACTACTCTTGATGAACTGTGGTATCGTGTTGAAGCTGCATGGGAAGCTGTACCTGTACACGCCATCCAAGCTCTGTTTGACTCAATGCCCAGGCGGATCAAGGCCGTTATTTCGATCAGAGGTGGTTGTTCTGGGTACTGATTTCTCAAGATCTATGCGCCCAAAATTGCGTGAAAATGTAATCACATATCAGTTCTAGTATAATATATTTGTCCAATGAATACTCGTTTATCATCTGCATTTATTCTTTGTGTAGCAATTTTAATGGCCAGTAGTGTAAAATTGCGCGAGAACAGACAATACCCACTGGGGCAGCAGACGCTGTCTGACTAAAAATGTGAAGCACCCATTGCACATGAGCGGATGCCAATGTAACTTGATTCACATACACATCATAGGAGGATATCTAAATTATTTGAGTTACAGTTCCCTGTGACAGGTAGAATTAATGTTGTTGGAGTTCAGTATTGTAACCAGGCAGCACAAGATATGCACGGTGTGTGAACAGCTTCGGATTTTGAGTGATCATAGAGCAGCACAGGGAGATGTGTGTACACGTGTGAGGCAGCGCTATCAACAACTTATTGATTCTGGAAGGTCCTCTAATTGGTCGACCGGTCTAATCGTACAATATCCAGATCTGTAGGGCATTTGGATGTTACAGTGGCATCATGTTAGACTTCGTAGGTACTCGAGGGCAGGCATACTTGTCAATGTTCCGGTTGAGCACGCCTGGTCACCACACGGGAGGATCGTTATTTGATTTTTTTTTTTTTTTTTGGTCATCAGTCGACTGACTGGTTTGATGCGGCCCGCCACGAAACGAATTCCTTTTCTGTGCTAGCCTCTTCATCTCAGAGTAGCACTTGCAACCTACGTCCTCAATTATTTGCTTGACGTATTCCAATCTCTGTCTTCCTATACAGTTTTTGCCCTCTACGGCTCCCTCTAGTACCATGGAAGTCATTCCCTCATGTCTTAGCAGATGTCCTATCATCCTTACCCTTCTCCTTATCAGTGTTTTCCACGTATTCCTTTCCCCTCCGATTCTGCGTAGAACCTCCTCATTCCTTACCTTATCAGTCCACCTAATTTTCAACATTCGTCTATAGCACCACATCTCAAATGCTTCGATTCTCTTCTGTTACGGTTTTCCCACAGTCCACGTTTCACTACCATACAATGCTGTACTCAAGACGTACATCCTCAGAAATTTCTTCCTCAAATTAAGGCCGGTATTTGATATTAGTAGACTTCTCTTGGCCAGAAATGCATTTTTTGCCATAGCGAGTCTGCTTTGTGATGTCCTCCTTGCTCCGTCCGTCATTGGTTATTTTACTGCCTAGGTAGCAGAATTCTTTAACTTCATTGACTTCGTGACCATCAATCCTGATGTTAAGTTTCTCGCTGTTCTCATTTTTACTACATCTCATTACCTTCGTCTTTCTCCGATTTACTCTCAAACCATACTGTGTACTCATTAGACTGTTCATTCCGTTCAGCAGATCATTTAATTCTTCTTCATTTTGACTCAGGATAGCAATGTCGTCAGCGAATCGTATCATTGATATCCTTTCACCTTGTATTTTAATTCCACTCCTGAACCTTTCTTTTATTTCCATCATTGCTTCCACGATGTACAGATTGAAGAGCAGGGGCGAAAGGCTACAGCCTTGTCTTACACCCTTCTTAATACGAGCACTTCGTTCTTGATCGTCCACTCTTATTATTCCCTCTTGGTTGTTGTACATATTGTATATGACCCGTCTCTCCCTATAGCTTACCCCTACTTTTTTCAGAATCTCGAACAGCTTGCGCCATTTTATATTGTCGATCGCTTTTTCCAGGTCTACAAATCCTATGAAAGTGTCTTGATTTTTCTTTAGCCTTGCTCCCATTATTAGCCGTAACGGCAGAATTGCCTCTCTCGTCCCTTTACTTTTCCTAAAGCCAAACTGATCGTCACCTAGCGCATTCTCAATTTTCTTTTCCATTTTTCTGTATATTATTCTTGTAAGCAGCTTCCATGAATGAGCTGCTAAGCTGATTGTGCGATAATTCTACCACTTGTCAGCTCTTGCCGTCTTCGGAATTGTGTGGATTATGCTTTTCCGAAAGTCAGATGGTATGTCGCCAGACTCATATATTCTACACACCAACGTGAATAGTCGTTTTGTTGCCACTTCCCCCAATGATTTTAGAAATTCTGATGAAATGTTATCTATCCCTTCTGCATTATTTGACCAAAAGTCCTCCAAAGCTCTTTTAAATTCCGATTCTACGAGGGTTATTCCAAAAGTAAGGTCCGATTGATTGCCAAATTGAAACCACAGTGAACATCAGAAATGTTTTACTTGTAACAATTAGCTACACCTTTCAGCTACTTCTCTACGTAGTCGCCATTCTGACTTAGACTTTTGTCATAGCGTTGTACCAACTTTTCAATAGCCTCATCATAGAAGGCAGCCGCCAGTGCTTTCCGCCAATTCTCCACGCTGGCCTACACCTCGTTGTCTGTGCCAAAATGTTGTCTTCAAAGACAGCGGTTCATGTGACCAGAGATGAAACTCAGGACTGTATTGTGGGTAATCTCACATTTCCATTTGAAAACGATGCAGGAGCATCTTCATTGCCCCTGCAGTATGCTGCTGAGAATTGTCGTGAAGACGAAACAGCACGACAGTTATGTAATGTTGGCTGAATAGCTTCAGGCGAAATTTCTCACCAGGCCCTCGTACTTGGCGGCAGACACTATTTTCTAGACATCTTTACGCACTCACTGCGAGCTCAGAAATGAGAAGAGCGACGTGATGCTAACTGGGGTTATACTAGAGACACTACCCAACACATCTGTGCAAAGCTTTATCGGATTTTCATAGTCGTTTCCATTTCGCGACCGATCGGACCTTACTTTTGGAATAACCCTCGTAATACTGGATCCCCTATCTCTTCTAAATCGACTCCTAAATTCCAATTTCCCACCCCTAGGACAAGAGAGTGCCCTGAACCCCTATCCGCTACTCCGCCCCCTTTGACAAGACCGTTGGCAGAATGAGGCTGACTTCTTATGCCGGAAGTCTTCGGCAATGCTGATTATTTATCAAAATTTAGGCAGTGGCGGGATCGAACCCGGGACCGAAGACGTTTTGATTATGAATAAAAGACGCTACCCCTGTGTACCAAACGTCGTAACCCCTTCACCTCTGCACGTTATCCGAGGAGAAGTAATGGACTCCCTGCAACATTCTGTGTGGTCCCGCACTATCGGTCGTAGACTTGCAGCAACTGGACTAGGGCATTAACGTCTCAAGCGTAGGCTAACACCACAACACAAACATCGGCGTTTGAGTTGACGCCGTGACAGGTAAGGAATGACAGCTGATGAATGACATCTCACTGTGTTCAGTGATGAATTGCTGTTTTGCACTACCACGGATCAGCATTGTGGCGAATATGGCAGTGGCCAGAAGAGAAGTTCCTTTCTAACAATGTTTCAGAGAAGCACTGCGATGTCACACATGGCGTCATAGAGTTGGGAGCCATCAGATATATTACTTCAGGTGACAGCTGGTCGTCTGTGAAGTAACACTGACGGCGCAGCAATACGTCACTGACATTTCGCGTACTCATACGTTATCTCCCATGTGAGAATACCATGGCACCTGTTTTGCAAACAGCAGTGCTCATCCAAAAAAATATGAAGTGTCTCTTTGCGTTGTCTGACTCCAATCGCCAGAAAAATCCCCAGATTGGTGCGAGGCCTGCTTGGACGACAGCTCCGCCCCAGTGCCAGTGTCAAAGATATCAACTACCAGTTACAACAGTTGTGGGCCAGCTTGCTTTAGGAGAGGCTACAGCAACTTTATGACACCCACTTCGAGTTAACCAATGTGCACATCCATGACAGCATAGGTACAAAATCATATAAACAAGTAGGCTCATCTTGCCAAGCTCTTTGTAAATTTACTTCAGTTTGTAATCACTGCAATGAAGTCACATATCCTTGATCTAGGGGTAGTGTACAGTGTTCCGTGGGTCTTCATACACCGCTTCGGCATGTGACATAGTAAGGCGTACGACCTTTTGCTTTTGTAATTAGTAACTCGAATCCCAATTGCATACCACTGTATGGTTTAAAAGATATTGTCACCAACGGCGCAGGATCTGTTCTCGTTTCCGATCGTCAAGATCTTAAGTGCCTCAGCGTCACTTAAGACCTGAAGATCGTGTACTGAAGTATCGAAACTAGCAGCCGTATAATAAATAACATCGTAAGGACGGCTGTACTAGTTCAATTTCATTAAATAAATGTTCAGTGGTGGCCATTTCTTTTTTATGTCGATGCTACTTTTCTAACCCTCCATCACTGCAGCTCATAATTAGCATTATATGCATACTGTAAGAATTGTTCTGTTTGGTAATACAGCTGCATGGAGAGTCCGCAGCAGTTACGATTGTATATAGTTAGGCCGCTGGATGGAGCGGACGCGGACTTGTGGACCTGAAAGTGAATGCTATCACGTGATGGGCGTCATTACTGACACTAAAACGACCCAACTATAGCTTTATTCAGAAAATAATTATTGATAGTACTATAATAACCTTTTACCCACGTGAATAAGAACAAAGTTGAAAACTTATGAACTCCCGACTGTACTGTTCTTAGACTCATTACGTCAGGCTATGTAACGTTCGTAAATTCTGAACAGTGGTGTCAAAGCAGCGTAGATTTTTTCCTAGCTACCCGATCAGGCGTGGCCAGGACATAGTGACGGTCATTCGTTTAAGTGAACGTCATCCAGTATCGACGAGTCATGTTCGCCAAGTTCTGCCAAATATTCAGTATTTCTTCGTTTGTTATCTGATCTGTCAATGAAATCTTCAGTATCAGTCCATAGCACCACATTTCAACAGTTCCCATTCTCTTCTTGTCAGAATTGCTTATAGTCCACTTCTCACCTCGGTACAACGCAACCATCCAGGCAAATACCCTCAGAAAAACTTCCTAGCACTTAAATTTGTAGTCGATGATAACAGGTTAGTGTTTTTCTGACACGCTGCCGTGAGATTGCCATTCCACTTTTTATTCCCTCTCTAACTCGGCCATCGTCACTTACTATGCTGCCCAAATAGGATATCTGATCTACTAGCTTAGCGTCTGATTTCCTGCTCTAATTACCTCAGCATTGCCTTTTCTAATACTTCTGTAAATAATTCGTATCAATATTTAGCAATCATGGCTTGTTCAACTAATTGGTTTATGGTATTCGCACCTATCAGCCTATATCGTCTTTGGAAATGAAATTATTACATGGTTCCTGAAGTTTTTAAATTCTGTAACCTCCCCCCTCCCCCCCCCCCCCCCTTGCCCGATTAAGGAACTTCCACGCTCTGGTCCTTAAAATGTCAGTTTACTTTTCCCAGATGACACCATCCTCCTGAGTAGTTCGCGCAAGGGCATCCGATCGGGAGAGTATCTTACAGCTGATATATTTTATTCAAGAGGATGCTTCACCATTAAGCCAGGAGCTACATGCCATCGGTAAAAAGCTACACGATCCAGTCACATTAGTGTGACCACGGCTTGTGCTCGAAGTTAATGCGCAATAACCATTCACAGACGGCAGATGGCAGCACTGTCAGTGGAGGGTACACAAAGCATGTCCGGGAGACGTGGAAAACAAAGCAGTCTTTGTCGTAATGCAGAACGGAGCGATTTATCTGACATCCTAAAGGCATGAGCACTGGCTTTCGCGCCAATGGTGGAAGCATTTCCGTAACGGTTAGGTCCTTAGATTGTTCGTGTGCCGCCGTTGTTAAAGTATACCGTGCATGACAAAATGGCACTATCGAAAACCGGCGTCGAGGCAACTGACACACACCAATGGCCATAGGTGACAGGGGTAGACGACGATTGTGGAGTTACGTACGAGCGAATAGACATGCAGCTGTTGACCAGACGACCACCCGATGGACCAACGGGCTACTAAGAGTGTTTTCTCAACGACCATTCAGGGAACGTTGTCTGGTACCGGCCCCGCACCAGGCGCCTTTTCGTGTACCTATGCCGAGTGCTGTAAATCAGCGCAAAAGCTGGTATTTGCACCCCAGTACCGAAACTGTACGTCCATTGAGTTGACTTTTCTGGTGTATCACGTATTAAGCTCCATCAGATAACTAATCGTTCGCGTGTACAGCGTAAAACGTCTGCAAGTAAACACCATGCATGCCTTATTTTCTGGGAAATGTTTCCGCTGCATTCCCTGGGTGATCTCGCCGTTACGGAAGGCACAGTGGATCAACACAAGTAGTCTCCTATCCTTGGGGACCATGTCCACACCCACATGCCGTTTGGTTTTTCCTTGGCACGGTGGAATCTACCTACAGGACAATGTAAAGTGTCACACAGCTCGCAGTGTACTTTCGTTGTTCGGAAAACACCAGGATGAGTTTATCGTACTCCCCTTCCCACCAAACCTTCGGATTAAAACCCAATCGATAAAATGTGTGACCTCCCCGATCATGCTGTTTGAACTATGGATCCTCAGCCGATAAGCCTAGCGCAGCTGGCCACGGCACTGGAGTAGGAATGGGAAAAACGGACAGATTAAAACCGATACCAGTATTTCAGCTCTGATTAAGAGTTTTTTGCTAGTAACAGGATAGAAAAACCGGCATACCAACAGCAATCAATTGTTGGTTTCTAAATAAAACTTTCTTGAAAAACGAGTGATGCTTATTCATAAAATTTACATTGCTTTGAAATATTGGATTGTTACGGGAAATGCGAATGGTGATCACAATTATTTTAATAAAAATGCCTACAGTTAAAGACCAGGAACAGACGCATGAGATACGAATCGACACAGCAGTGAAGAGATAATAACTGTTGCCATGTGGCGTAGCCAATTAGACAGTACGCGTGCACGTGAAGCCTGTAAGGCTTGAGTCACCTGGTCTATACGACAGTTTCCCGCTGTCGTCCTAGGACATCAGATGTGTTGCAAAGTAGCCCCCCCCCCTTGGTTTGGAAGTATTTTACGTACTACTAGAACAATGAAGTATAATGCTCCGTTTGCATTAATAGATTAAAAGTCGGGAGGAGGCACTACAAACTTGCGACATCCTAAAAGGAGAAATATCCGCAGTGTTCCTTGGAAGAGAAGTTAAACTGATTTAGATACATTGAACTTGATGACGTACTATAGCACCACAATTTTGTGATTGCGTGAGGGTGAAAAATTGATATCATTTAATAACAGCGATGCAGGGAAGTAATCACCTTGAGGTTGAAGCTCTTCTGTCCGTTTTTATTTGCAAATAGATTTGTTTTGGGAGAGGGTCTTTCTTGAGTAAATTCAATTTTTTGTTTCTCTTTTTGTTTCTCAGAAACATTTTGCTGAAGCTTCAGCATCATCACTTTTTCTTTTTTTTTAAATATCGTTCTATGTGTGTGTGTGTGTGTGTGTGTGTGTGTGTGTGTGTGTGTGTGTGTGTGTGAGTGAGTGTGTGTGTGTGTGTGTGTATTTGGAAAAGGGGAGGGGAGGTTGGGGTATTTAAAGGTTGGTGTCGTCTGATAGTTCTTTGAGGGCAGAGAACAGAGTACCATTGGAGAGAATTGTGCATTCATTTATTGCTAGTTTTCTTTCAATTACGGATTTTTGTATTTCATAGCTTTCTTCAATCATTAGTGTTTGTGGGTGGCGGGGGAGGGGGGGGGGGGTCGTTGCTGCATTTGGGAACTTTCTAGTCAGTGTTGAGATTTGTTGAGCTGCGTATCATCTCCATTAGTTGTTCAGCAATTGTAGAATGACAGCTGGTAGTTTTTAATGCTATTTTGTGTTCCGTGTATCTAGTATTAAAAGTTTTTGCTTGTATGTTTTCTAAAAATTGATCTGCAGTCCTAGCATGCAAGCTGGTAAATGCCAGGTATGTTGTTTGTCTGTGATTGCGTTAGTTGTCCATAGTTTTCTATGTACTGAGTTTTCTGTCGTATAGGCTATTTTTAGCACTCGTTTTTTCAGTATATTGTCTATTCTATGAGCTCTTTTGTTGTAAGTGAGAGTGTATCATATGCTTGTTGTTGTGGAAGTATCTCATTGATGTACTTGGGTGTGCTTTCTGTGTGTTTGTGTTATGTGTGTTCATGTTCTGTGTGTATGTATTTGTAAGTTTGTGACAGGTTGTTTGTTTATGTGTGCTAAATGTCCCTTTCATTCTTGTTTTTATTTTTGTGATTCAGCTTCTCTATAAAGCTGGCACCATATCCATTCTCTGCAGCTTCTTGTTTGGTTGTCTGTAATTTATTTTCGTAGTTTTCTTCACTGCGTGGAGTTTTGGTCAGCCTGTACGGCATTTATTGGAAACCGGCTAATTTGTGCGCAATCAGATGTTTGTAGCATTTGTATACGGGTGTGTTCGTGGTGGTGACTGTCCTGAATATGAAGAATTGGTGCTGGATGTTCTCTCTGTGTATTACGAGGTCAAGAAAATTTAAAATTTTGTCATTCTAAGTTTCCACCGTGAATTTTATTTTTGGGTGACCTGTGTTTACATCAGTGTGGAGTTGTTAAGTGCGACTGGGTGTTCTTGATTAAACATAGCAGCAAAAGTTGCTTAGCGTAGGCTTTCACAATGAAGATGATGGGAAACCAGAAAAAGTAAATGAAACATATTGCAAACACACACACACACACACACACACACACACACACACACACACAATCTTCCACATGCTAAGTCTACAATTTCGTTCGAAGAAAACAACTGTTCTGCATTTAGTTCTATATTTTGCAGATGACAACTGTGAAACAAATAAACTGCATAAAATGTGAATATTCCCTTAAAAAGTCAAATTTATAGATGTAGAGGTAGTGAAAAGCACTTCTACTGTTTTATAGGGAGACAATATTAAAACCACTGCTGATGCTGAAACATCAGCGAAACATGTTTGATAAATAAAGAAAAAAAGAAAAAAAAGAAAACATTGTGTTTTGCTCAAGGTGGGGCCACTCCAAAAACAAATCTAGAGGTATATGAAGGGAAGCGCTGAGCTTGCGACCTTCCGCTCTTGCAGTCGCCGCTCCCATCTCCTTCACTTTCGCAAGTTTTGCTGGAGACGATGAGACCGGTTTCTGCCGCAACCAGAATCCGATGTCGAGCATGGTCTTATACTTCTACACCATCATTAGAAGTTTTCAATTCTTGTTCGAAGTATGTGTTTATTACTGGAAGTAAAGAAAAAAAAGTCGGTTGTCTTAGAAACCGTTTTTTCTAGCTGTTTTAACAGCCAGTTTGAACTGGAGACTAAAAGGACCGGTGTAACCGAAAACCGGTTGTCTCAGCAATAACCGAAATCCCTACACTGGAGCCGCCATGGCTCCATATCCCTGTCACTACTTTTCAGAACCTTAGTGACTTTCCTGCCTCGGGCATGGATGTGTGTGATGTCCTTAGGTTAGTTAGGTTTAAGTAGTTCTAAGTTCTAGTGGACTGATGACCACAGTAGTTAAGTCCCACAGTGCTCAGAGCCATTTTTTTAGTGACTTTCGTCCTGCACGTCTCGCAACAATACACATTGAAAACGTGGTTATTCAGATTTTTGAAAGATGGCCACATTAACGGGACTGGGCGGTGTAGTTTCCATCGTTTCATAGTACCAGCACGACAAGGCCGTGGTAGCTTATGTTTTCAAGTCCAGATCAGTCAGTTATTAAAACCATCGTAAGTTTCACAAGTTAACCATGTTTCTTCACAGGTATCTCTCCACTGTGGTTGCGCACCTACGGTGTATCGTTGAGACATCTTATCCTCGCCCCCTCTCCCCCTTGAAAGGTGAATGGTCCTTGGGGGTGGTATAAGTCAGAGAAACATTAGAGTTTTTCGTGGTACGCCAGGTGTTCTAATGGATGTCAATAGCCACATATATAGTGTCTTCTTGACGTATCCGCGAGGACAAAATCACATGAGACATCGGATATGATACTTTACCAACATGACACTAGTCGAAGGCAGTTTGTTCACTAAGTACGGATTCCCAGAGTTGGGCCTTATCGTTATAATGCATTTAAATTGTCGTGCATTTCGAACTCTGCCTTTGGTAGATAAACATTCAGTTGATTGAATGTCACGGCAACTTTCTACACAGGCAACAAGATTTCGTAACCGATCACCTCGTTGTTGAACTCATTCAAACGTATTCAGACTCAATTGCGAAGAAGTTTACACGGAGTGTAGGAGTGTATCTGACGTGGTCATACGTTCAGGAGAACAATTTGATAACAAACGCGCGAAATGCTACTGTCTTGTTAATAAACTGATTGGACGAAATTTTAATAACCCGCTTAAGAGTACACTGGGTGATTTCGAGTAACTGTAAACGGAGTAGAGTTGGTAACAAGCGTACACGTTGTCGTACACGATGACAGGCTCTGAGTATATTGGTGAGAAATAAGGCGTTTAGCCACAGCCTTTGTAGTATGTATTCCTCGGCAGAGGAGGTTATGTGATGCTACTGAGCGTTATTCGTAGCAAGATTTGGGTCTTTCATCCAGATTACAGTGCAAATGAACGAAGATGTTCATTTTGAGATTGTCGGTGAACAACTGTTGCCATTTCTCATACATATTTATGATGAGTTTGCTCTGTACGCTCCCGGCTTGGTAGTTGACAAGACCCGTATACACAGGGTTGTAGGCGTACTTTTGTCGGCATACTTCCTAGTTCGATGAATTCTCAGGCACCCTCAGGCATCTCGAGTGTCCCGTTAAAATACTTGAAATGAATTCCTTAGAAAATGTTTGACGTTATTTGAAACAGTGAGTTAAACGTAGTTGTCAACATCCCATTAATTTGGTAGTATTACGAGATATTATCATCAATGAGCGACTTAAGGTGTGACCTAAGCAGTGCTTCGATATGATATTGTAACCTGTATAACTGATACAGGTATAACTGATATTGTAACCTGTATAACTACGCAGCCGCCTCCTTGGCATTCCGCGAGGGACCATGTGTCTCTACCGTCCCGGCTTCAGGGTGATGCGCGTGAGCAGCACTCAGTCGTTTACCATCCTTAACTGGAGGATGGCCATCCATGGAGAGATGCTGCCAGTCATGTGGAACAGTATATGGTGAAAGGTGGACCTGGAAACTGGTTTGCTGTTTGTGGCTACATTCACGAGCAAAGTGCGACTGGACTTGTTTGTGCGCATCCTAGTGTGCAGACCGTAGGAACAGTTAGTCAGAGCTAATCTCTGTGCCACAGGGATCTTTATAATATGTGTTTTAGGTCTGAGTTAGTCCCAGTTTTATTGAAAGAGTTTACCGGCTCCAACTTTTCTAACTTCCATTGCTAAGGCTTTTTGTCTGTGTATGCCACTTTTATTCCTGGCTATCGGAATTGATCCCGCTTTGTTATTTATGTATCTTTTTGGCTTGAATAATTTGTTGTTAAGCTCAGAATTAATTTTACTGCTTTTATTTTAGTTCAGGACTTTAATTCAAGCCTTGTTGGTGTTGTGTTTAAATTATATATATCCATTCTTTTATAGAACTAACCTTAATCATTTACATTCTACTTAAGGTGTTAATGTAATATTTATCTGATTTAATAATGTTTATGTTTTACATTATAGTTTATGTTTCACATTGTTTTATAACTAGCCGACAAATACGGAATTCCTTCGGTATTATTTCTGCCCATTTTATATTAGAAACGTGCAGTTTCTGTACGCTGGGCGCAGCTGCTTAACGTATCTACAACGCGGTTTTGTAAAGTTGTCTATGGCAACGCCTCTTGACAGCTCTACCGACAGCTATTGTTTCGCCTACTGCCTTTAGCACTTCGCAGCTGAGAACTGTGAAAAGCACGGATTTCCTTAATCCGAGTCTACTGTGGGAGCGGTTCCGATGATTCAAATGGCTCTGAGCGCAATGGGACTTAACGTCTGAGCTCATCAGTCCCCTAGAACCTAGAACTACTTAAACCTAACTAACCAAAAGACATCACACACATCCATGAGCGAGGCAGGATTCGAACCGGCGACCGTAGCGGTCGCGCGGTTCCGGACTGAAGCACCTAGAACCGCTCGGCCACAGCGGCTGGCCTGTGGGAGTGTTCTAGTAGTAAAGACTAATGTATTAAAATTTCATTCATGAACCGACATTTTTTCCACGCATGTCAGTATTTATAACGTCATATATCTTGAACTGTGTGTTGCACAATGATACATTTGCGTAAATACATTAAGAGGCGTATGTGGATACTGCGTGAAAAGTGTATTGGAAATAAAGTGTAGTAGCAAAGAAGTAATAAATTTAAAAGTCATACACAAAGCAGCAGTTTTTATCGCTGTTCAATGTTTATGACGTCATATTTCCTGAACTATTTGTGGTATCATGATATAATTTTGCAGGAGCAGTTAACGGCATATATGGATACAGTCTGCGAAATTTATTGCGATTAGATTTACTAGCACAGATGTAATAAATTTAAACGTTACGCATCATGCGCAGTTGCTCATGTATCTCTTTGTTTACGACGTAATGTCTCCTGAATTATGATGGGTAGGTGGTTGTTACCTCCACAGCGATTGTAACCTGACAGTAAGGGGTATGAGTACCAAGTTTGCTTGAAATCGGAGACCTGATTTAGGAAGAGATGTGGAACATACAGACACTCATGCATACGTACTGTACTTGCATTTTTATAATACGTATGGGCTCCCCATTGGTTCTTTTTATTTCTGGGCTTACGGTATCAATAACTGGTGTGTTGACTACCTGTTTATCAATGTTGAAGCTGGTGGTCGCTCCGTAATGATGTGGGCTGTGTTTACATGGGATAGACTGGGTTCAATGGTCCAGCAGAACTGATCATTGTCTGGATGTGGTTGAGTTCGACTACTTGGAGGCCATTTGCAGTCATTCATGGACTTCATGTTCCCAAACAAAGGTGTAATTTTTATGGATGTCAATGCGCCATGTGACCGGCCGCAGTTGTTCGTGATTGGTCTGAAGAACATTCTGAACAGTTCGAGCGAATCATTTGCCTGATCTCCCGATATGAATGCCATCGAACAGTTATGGAACATAATCGGGAGTTCAGTTTCTGCAGAAAATCCCGCATTGGAAACCCCTTGCAATTACGGCTGACTATAGAGGCAGCATGGCCCATTATTTCAGCAGGACACTTCCAGTGACATGTCTAGTCGATGGCAAGTCGAGCTGCGTCACCTCAGTGAGTACTAAACTTGCTGGTGATATATGTACCAGGTGATCAAAAAGTCAGTATAAATTTGAAAACTGAATAAATCACGGAATAATGTAGATAGAGAGGTACAAATTGACACACATGCTTGGAATGACCTGGGGTTTTATTAGAATAAAAAAAACTAAAGTTCAAAAAATGTCCGACAGAAGGCGCTTCATCTGATCAGAATAGCAATAATTAGCATAAAAAAGTAAGACAAAGGAAAGATGATGTTCTTTACAGGTAATGCTCAATATGTCCACCATCAATCCTCAACAATAGCTGTAGTCGAGGAATAATGTTGTGAACAGCACTGTAAAGCATGTCGGAGTTACGGTGAGGCATTGGCGTCGGATGTTGTCTTTCAGCATCCCTAGAGATGTCGGTCGATCACGATACACTTGCGACTTCAGGTAACCACAAAGCCAATAATCGCACGGACTGAGGTCTGGGGACCTGGGAGGCCAAGCATGACGAAAGTCACGGCTGAGCACACGATCATCACCAAACGACGCGCGCAAGAGATCTTTCACGCGTCTAGCAACATGGTGTGGAGCGCCATCCTGCATAAGCATCGTACGTTCCAGCAGGTGTTTATCAGCCAGGCTGGGGATGATGCGATTATGTAACATATCGGCGTACCTCTCACCCGTCACGGTAGCAGTCACTGACGTTTTGCTGTCCAGCGCCATCTGTCGGACATTTTGTGAACTTTTTTTTGTTCTAATAAAACCCCATGTGATTCCAAGCATGTGTGTTAAATTTTACCTCTCTATCTACATTATTCCGTGGTTTATTAAGTTTTCAAATTTATACTGACTTTTTGATCACCCGGTACATATACATGAAATGTTTTTCTGGCTGTTATATTAGGGTCTGAATGCGTGTGCATGGGCTTTATTGAATTTATTCGAAACGGATGGTGTACCTAATGTCACTTCTGAAATTATTAATTGAAAATTACGTAAGTTTCAAATATTAATGGCTTATTGTGTATAGTGATTTGTGTCAGATTTCACGTTTTAAGAGAAATCCATAACCGAAGATTTTGTTAAAAAATAAAAAGGAAACTAGCCACACCAAGGAATTGAACACGGTATTAGTGTGACGTCTTCTGGAGTATGGCCAGTTTTTAGTTCGGTGTGCATATCTTTGATAGCCCGCCACGAACAAGCAACACGGGAGCGACGCAGGGAGCGGGACTCGGGAGTGGCAGTAGTGGTACGAGTCCTGCTGACGGGTCAGGGGGCGTCCGCCGTGAATCAACGAGCGCGGCCGGCGCTGGTGTGCGGCCGGAGCTAGGCGCGCGTGCCCCGCCCGATGCCATCTGGGCCGCGCGTGGGCGGCGCGCCGCACCACGCCGCCCCTCGCTGCCCCCGCGCCGCCTCCGCGGACGACCTGCACGACGCCGGCCGCGTGGGCTCACGCCGCAGGCTCACGTTCCCGCCAGCGCATATGTATAAGCACCGGCCATCTGCGCTACCGCCACGCTTCTCATCACAGTCTGTGAATAGTGAATATCTTTGTCGTCCGACTCATATCTGATGGGATCGAACGCGGAATTCAGTTATAGGAAGGGACGCAATATAAACTACCTGAATATATGAAAGAATAGAAGTACAGAAGGCAAAAGTTCCAAATTCGGATCTCGATCAGGCACACAGTTTTTAATTTGCAACGAAGTTTAATATTTACATGAGGTGACAAAATGTTCGATGGGATTCGTGTCGGATGTCAGGGCAAATGATTCTTCCAAACTGTCCAAAATGTTCTTCAAACTAGTCGCGCCGGCGGTTGTGACCGAGCGGTTCTAGGCGCTTCAGTCCGGAACCACGCTGCTGCTACGGTCGCAGGTTCGAATCCTGCCTCTGACAAGGATGTGTGTCATGTCCTTAGGTTAGTTAGGTTTAAGTAGTTCTAGGGGACTGATGACCTCAGAAGTTAAGTCCCATAGTGCCAGAGCCACTTGAACCATTTTTTGAAACTAGTGGCGAACAACTGTGTCCCGATGACACGGCGCATTGTCATCCATATACATTCCATCTGTGTTAGGGAACATGGAGTCCATGAATGACTGGAAATGGGCTCCAAGTAGCCGAACGTAACCACTTCCAGGCAATGATTAGTTCAGCTTGACCTGAGAACCATGTTTATTCCATATAAACACAGCCCACAACATTATGGATTCATCACCAGCTTCCACAGTGCCTTGTTTACAATGTGGGTGGAGTCTGCGCCATACTCGAACCCTACCATCAGCTCTTACCAAATGAAATTCGGGCTCATGTGACCACGGCACGGTTTTCTAATTGTCTAGGGTCGAAACGATACGGTGACGAGCCCAGGGGAAGCGTTGCAGGTGGTGTGCTGTTAGCAAAGGCTCTCCCGTCGGTCGTCTGCTGCCATAGCCCATTAACGCCAAATTTCGCCTCATCGTCCTGACGGTTAGGTTTGTCGTACGTTTCACACTGATTTCTGCGGTTATTTCGAGCAGCGTTGCTTGTCTGTTGGCACAGACAACTTTACGCAAACGCTCTACTCTAGGTCGTTAAGAGAAGGCCGTCGGCCATTGCGTTGTCCGTGGTGATAGGCAATGCCTGAAATGTGGTATTCTTGGCACACTCGTGACTCTGTGGATCTCGGAGTATTGAATTCCCTAACGATTTCCGAACGGAATGTTGCATCCGCCTAACTCCAACTACTATTCCGCGTTCAGAGTCTTGTTAATCCTGCCGTGCGGTCATAAACACGTCGGAAACCTTTTCACATGAATGACCTGAGTACAGATGACAGCTCCTTGTGCACGTGATACTACCTCCATTTGTGTACGTATATATCACTGTCCCGTGAGTTTTGTCACCTCAAAGTAGAAAGTTGTCTGCATCTGCTATTACAGAACATGGAGAGCCTCGGCAATTCTGTTCGTGTGTGAGTGGATTTTAAAGTAGACTGAGGCGGCAGTGAGAATTTGGATGCCAGGGTGAACCGTGTAGTTATGTGAACTGCTGTGCCAAGGTGGCTTAGTGCCTAACTCATCGCCTAGTAAGCAGGAGACCCGGGTTTGATTCCCGGCCTTGATACAGATTTTCACTCACTCACCTCTTAAGCGTATATCTATAAAAAATTATTTGCCCCTCAGGAGACACCGTCGAACTACATCTTCATACCGCAACTAGCTTTGATAATGGCCTCAAATCGGCGAGAGAGAGATTCTACTGTCGCTCCCCCTTTCTCTGTACCAGTCCCCAAAGTTGCGCGTCAAGACGGAATGCTGGAAGGGTTCCAAGTGGGATGATATCTCTTTGATTTTAGCTTCTAAGCTATTTTCCATGATGTAAAGAGGAGAATGAACTATATTTGTTTACAGAGGAAAGTAAATTGCTGGGATTTTAACAGTAAACCATACCATTGTATGCAACGTTTGTCATATGGCGTATGCCAGTGGAGTTACGATCAGCTTCTTGACAGACGCTTTGTTGCCTGAAGATGTGACTAACTGCGCTGCTCCTCCTTGGATATTATCTGTTTCTTCAGTCGATCAGATCTGATGAGCAATACTCAAGTATCAGTCGAGAGGCTTGTTGTAAGCTACCTCCATCGTATATCGATTACACTTCCTCTGAATTCTTTCAATGAATCTCACTCTCGCATCTACCTATCCTGTGATTATTAGTTCCACTTAAAATAGCTCTATACTCATAAACCCAAGTATTTAATTTGTGCCCCTCTTTTTAATACTACAATAACGGATCTTTACGCCTATTTATGCGCAATAGGCTACATTTGTTTAAGCCCAGTATCAACTTCTTGTCTCTGCATCACAGCTGCGAGTCTTCTTGCAGGTTGCTACAGTTTCTAGTGTTGCTGCTTCTCTCTGTACAACAACATCATCCACAAGCAGCCTCAGAGATTATCCACCGCTAACCACATGCTCGTTTATGTATACAAAAGTTTCCAGACAGCTATTAACGAACATTAATATGGGATGGGTCCACCCTGCACTTTTATAACCACTAGGACCATGCTTGGGGCATTTTCAATGAGATGTATTAGCACGAGATTGAATTTTCACGCTGCACCGTAGAGTACGCTGAAACTCCATGGTAGATTAAAACTGTTTGCCGCACCGGGACTCGAAATTGGAACCTTTGCATTCCGTGGGCAAGTGCTTTTCTGACTGAGCTATCCAAACAGAGCTCACGACCCACCCTCACAGCTTTATTTTTGGCAGTTCCTCATCTCCTGCTGTACAAACGTCAGAGAAATGCTGTGGGATTTGGAAGGTAGAAGATGAGGTACTGACGGAAGAAAACTGTGAGGGCGGGTAGTGAGCCGTGCTCGCATACCTCAGTCGGTAGAGGACTTGACCACAAAATGAAAAGGTCCAGACTGAAGTCTCCATCCAGCTCACAGTTTCAGTCTGCCGTGAGCTATCAAGTGTCAGAATGACTGTGCAAGGAAGCGTGGCCCATTATTCTTCAAGAGCCGAAACCAGCAATGGCAGTGATATTGGACACTGGGGTGTGCAGCGACGTCGGGGTTCTAACTCGTCCTAAAGGTGTTCCCTTTGAGAAATGTTTCAATATCCATACCACTCCCTCACAGCCGCTGCTTTATGAAAGGATGTATTGTCATTGTCACACAAAAAGTCGTCTAGTCACAAAATATCAGCTTCTTCGAACTGTCCATTTACTGTACACACTACACAATTCTATGACGTGTCTTGATATTCTGCATTTAGCGTTCTGTGAAGCTTCCTAACCACTAGGTCAGCACTTCCCTGTTGGTACCAAACATGACGGCAGGTAACGATCTCCATAGATTTGCTAAACTTAAACCCTTCCATCGGATTGCCACTACGTATACCGTGATTTACCCCTCTAAAACATTTGTTTTCAGTCGTCCACTGGTATCGGTTCCTGCATACAGTCATTGTGCTAGCTGTACAGGAGGTAGCACTTCGGAAACGCACTAATTATGTCTTCACATGGTTTCGTGCCAACTTTAAAATCACCTTCAGCAGTCCTCGAGTGCCACTTTCTGTCATTACGTGAGGTCTGCTTAGTCTTTGTTTAGGTATGGCTCCTCCTTCACGTTTCCACTTCACAATCACATCACCAACAGCCAACGTGGGCAGCTGTAGAAGGACTGAAATGCTTCTGCTGGATTTGTTACTCATTTGACATGCAATTACTTGTCTACCTTCGAGGTCACTGAGATCTCCTGA